>NW_026948660.1:0-70316 GCF_035770615.1 Melospiza melodia melodia
TACCTTCCCGAAGCTGCCGCTCTCCGCCGGCTGCCGGAGCCCAAGAAGCGGCTTCTTCGCGCAAAGACGATTGTGCCGCTCACAGCGCTCTCCTTAGCGCGGCTTCTGCCGAAAGACGCCCGGCAGCGGCTCTTACCTCCGGAGAGCATCCTACCTTCCTCTTTAGCTCCTCTTCTCATCTACACCTCGGCAACAAGCTTTTCCACTATGTCTGCTAGGAAAAACTGTGCCAGCACAGAAAACATCTCCCATCGTGTTCTAGAAGTTGCACGGATGTCTGCCAAGTGTTTGGCAGGAAGAAAAGAAAAGTTGTCCAAAACAGCTTCCAATCGAATGTTCCTGTGATTGGAAAAGTCAGGAGAGTGCAAAGGTACTGTTTTCTATCAGTTGGCAAGGTGCGCACACAATCCCAGTGTTGTACAGCTTGCTTCTTCACCTTCCCGAAGCTGCCGCTCTCGCCGGCTGCCGGAGCCCAAGAAGCGGCTTCTTCGCGCAAAGACGATTGTGCCGCTCACAGTGCTCTCCTTAGCGCGGCTTCTGCCGAAAGACGCCCGGCAGCGGCTCTTACCTCCGGAGAGCATCCTACCCTTCCTCTTTAGCTCCTCTTCTCATCTACACCTCGGCAACAAGCTTTTCCACTATGTCTGGCTAGGAAAAACTGTGCCAGCACAGAAAACATCTCCCATCGTGTTCTAGAAGTTGCACGGATGTCTGCCAAGTGTTTGGCAGGAAGAAAAGAAAAGTTGTCCAAAACAGCTTCCAATCGAATGTTCCTGTGATTGGAAAAGTCAGGAGAGTGCAAAGGTACTGTTTTCTATCAGTTGGCAAGGTGCGCACACAATCCCAGTGTTGTACAGCTTGCTTCTTCACCTTCCCGAAGCTGCCGCTCTCGCCGGCTGCCGGAGCCCAAGAAGCGGCTTCTTCGCGCAAAGACGATTGTGCCGCTCACAGCGCTCTCCTTAGCGCGGCTTCTGCCGAAAGACGCCCGCAGCGGCTCTTACCTCCGGAGAGCATCCTACCTTCCTCTTTAGCTCCTCTTCTCATCTACACCTCGGCAACAAGCTTTTCCACTATGTCTGGCTAGGAAAAACTGTGCCAGCACAGAAAACATCTCCCATCGTGTTCTAGAAGTTGCACGGATGTCTGCCAAGTGTTTGGCAGGAAGAAAAGAAAAGTTGTCCAAAACAGCTTCCAATCGAATGTTCCTGTGATTGGAAAAGTCAGGAGAGTGCAAAGGTACTGTTTTCTATCAGTTGGCAAGGTGGCGCACACCATCCCAGTGTTGTACAGCTTGCTTCTTCACCTTCCCGAAGCTGCCGCTCTCACCGGCTGCCGGAGCCCAAGAAGCGGCTTCTTCGCGCAAAGACGATTGTGCCGCTCACAGTGCTCTCCTTAGCGCGGCTTCTGCCGAAAGACGCCCGGCAGCGGCTCTTACCTCCGGAGAGCATCCTACCTTCCTCTTTAGCTCCTCTTCTCATCTACACCTCGGCAACAAGCTTTTCCACTATGTCTGGCTAGGAAAAACTGTGCCAGCACAGAAAACATCTCCCATCGTGTTCTAGAAGTTGCACGGATGTCTGCCAAGTGTTTGGCAGGAAGAAAAGAAAAGTTGTCCAAAACAGCTTCCAATCGAATGTTCCTGTGATTGGAAAAGTCAGGAGAGTGCAAAGGTACTGTTTTCTATCAGTTGGCAAGGTGCGCACACAATCCCAGTGTTGTACAGCTTGCTTCTTCACCTTCCCGAAGCTGCGCTCTCGCCGGCTGCCGGAGCCCAAGAAGCGGCTTCTTCGCGCAAAGACGATTGTGCCGCTCACAGTGCTCTCCCTAGCGCGGCTTCTGCCGAAAGACGCCCGGCAGCGGCTCTTACCTCCGGAGAGCATCCTACCTTCCTCTTTAGCTCCTCTTCTCATCTACACCTCGGCAACAAGCTTTTCCACTATGTCTGGCTAGGAAAAACTGTGCCAGCACAGAAAACATCTCCCATCGTGTTCTAGAAGTTGCACGGATGTCTGCCAAGTGTTTGGCAGGAAGAAAAGAAAAGTTGTCCAAAACAGCTTCCAATCGAATGTTCCTGTGATTGGAAAAGTCAGGAGAGTGCAAAGGTACTGTTTTCTATCAGTTGGCAAGGTGCGCACACAATCCCAGTGTTGTACAGCTTGCTTCTTCACCTTCCCGAAGCTGCCGCTCTCGCCGGCTGCCGGAGCCCAAGAAGCGGCTTCTTCGCGCAAAGACGATTGTGCCGCTCACAGCGCTCTCCTTAGCGCGGCTTCTGCCGAAAGACGCCCGGCAGCGGCTCTTACCTCCGGAGAGCATCCTACCTTCCTCTTTAGCTCCTCTTCTCATCTACACCTCGGCAACAAGCTTTTCCACTATGTCTGGCTAGGAAAAACTGTGCCAGCACAGAAAACATCTCCCATCGTGTTCTAGAAGTTGCACGGATGTCTGCCAAGTGTTTGGCAGGAAGAAAAGAAAAGTTGTCCAAAACAGCTTCCAATCGAATGTTCCTGTGATTGGAAAAGTCAGGAGAGTGCAAAGGTACTGTTTTCTATCAGTTGGCAAGGTGCGCACACAATCCCAGTGTTGTACAGCTTGCTTCTTCACCTTCCCGAAGCTGCCGCTCTCGCCGGCTGCCGGAGCCCAAGAAGCGGCTTCTTCGCGCAAAGACGATTGTGCCGCTCACAGCGCTCTCCTTAGCGCGGCTTCTGCCGAAAGACGCCCGGCAGCGGCTCTTACCTCCGGAGAGCATCCTACCTTCCTCTTTAGCTCCTCTTCTCATCTACACCTCGGCAACAAGCTTTTCCACTATGTCTGGCTAGGAAAAACTGTGCCAGCACAGAAAACATCTCCCCTCGTGTTCTAGAAGTTGCACGGATGTCTGCCAAGTGTTTGGCAGGAAGAAAAGAAAAGTTGTCCAAAACAGCTTCCAATCGAATGTTCCTGTGATTGGAAAAGTCAGGAGAGTGCAAAGGTACTGTTTTCTATCAGTTGGCAAGGTGCGCACACAATCCCAGTGTTGTACAGCTTGCTTCTTCACCTTCCCGAAGCTGCCGCTCTCGCCGGCTGCCGGAGCCCAAGAAGCGGCTTCTTCGCGCAAAGACGATTGTGCCGCTCACAGCGCTCTCCTTAGCGCGGCTTCTGCCGAAAGACGCCCGGCAGCGGCTCTTACCTCCGGAGAGCATCCTACCTTCGTCTTTAGCTCCTCTTCTCATCTACACCTCGGCAACAAGCTTTTCCACTATGTCTGGCTAGGAAAAACTGTGCCAGCACAGAAAACATCTCCCATCGTGTTCTAGAAGTTGCACGGATGTCTGCCAAGTGTTTGGCAGGAAGAAAAGAAAAGTTGTCCAAAACAGCTTCCAATCGAATGTTCCTGTGATTGGAAAAGTCAGGAGAGTGCAAAGGTACTGTTTTCTATCAGTTGGCAAGGTGCGCACACAATCCCAGTGTTGTACAGCTTGCTTCTTCACCTTCCCGAAGCTGCCGCTCTCGCCGGCTGCCGGAGCCCAAGAAGCGGCTTCTTCGCGCAAAGACGATTGTGCCGCTCACAGCGCTCTCCTTAGCGCGGCTTCTGCCGAAAGACGCCCGGCAGCGGCTCTTACCTCCGGAGAGCATCCTACCTTCCTCTTTAGCTCCTCTTCTCATCTACACCTCGGCAACAAGCTTTTCCACTATGTCTGGCTAGGAAAAACTGTGCCAGCACAGAAAACATCTCCCCTCGTGTTCTAGAAGTTGCACGGATGTCTGCCAAGTGTTTGGCAGGAAGAAAAGAAAAGTTGTCCAAAACAGCTTCCAATCGAATGTTCCTGTGATTGGAAAAGTCAGGAGAGTGCAAAGGTACTGTTTTCTATCAGTTGGCAAGGTGCGCACACAATCCCAGTGTTGTACAGCTTGCTTCTTCACCTTCCCGAAGCTGCCGCTCTCGCCGGCTGCCGGAGCCCAAGAAGCGGCTTCTTCGCGCAAAGACGATTGTGCCGCTCACAGTGCTCTCCTTAGCGCGGCTTCTGCCGAAAGACGCCCGGCAGCGGCTCTTACCTCCGGAGAGCATCCTACCTTCCTCTTTAGCTCCTCTTCTCATCTACACCTCGGCAACAAGCTTTTCCACTATGTCTGGCTAGGAAAAACTGTGCCAGCACAGAAAACATCTCCCATCGTGTTCTAGAAGTTGCACGGATGTCTGCCAAGTGTTTGGCAGGAAGAAAAGAAAAGTTGTCCAAAACAGCTTCCAATCGAATGTTCCTGTGATTGGAAAAGTCAGGAGAGTGCAAAGGTACTGTTTTCTATCAGTTGGCAAGGTGCGCACACAATCCCAGTGTTGTACAGCTTGCTTCTTCACCTTCCCGAAGCTGCCGCTCTCGCCGGCTGCCGGAGCCCAAGAAGCGGCTTCTTCGCGCAAAGACGATTGTGCCGCTCACAGTGCTCTCCTTAGCGCGGCTTCTGCCGAAAGACGCCCGGCAGCGGCTCTTACCTCCGGAGAGCATCCTACCTTCCTCTTTAGCTCCTCTTCTCATCTACACCTCGGCAACAAGCTTTTCCACTATGTCTGGCTAGGAAAAACTGTGCCAGCACAGAAAACATCTCCCATCGTGTTCTAGAAGTTGCACGGATGTCTGCCAAGTGTTTGGCAGGAAGAAAAGAAAAGTTGTCCAAAACAGCTTCCAATCGAATGTTCCTGTGATTGGAAAAGTCAGGAGAGTGCAAAGGTACTGTTTTCTATCAGTTGGCAAGGTGCGCACACAATCCCAGTGTTGTACAGCTTGCTTCTTCACCTTCCCGAAGCTGCCGCTCTCGCCGGCTGCCGGAGCCCAAGAAGCGGCTTCTTCGCGCAAAGACGATTGTGCCGCTCACAGTGCTCTCCTTAGCGCGGCTTCTGCCGAAAGACGCCCGGCAGCGGCTCTTACCTCCGGAGAGCATCCTACCTTCCTCTTTAGCTCCTCTTCTCATCTACACCTCGGCAACAAGCTTTTCCACTATGTCTGGCTAGGAAAAACTGTGCCAGCACAGAAAACATCTCCCATCGTGTTCTAGAAGTTGCACGGATGTCTGCCAAGTGTTTGGCAGGAAGAAAAGAAAAGTTGTCCAAAACAGCTTCCAATCGAATGTTCCTGTGATTGGAAAAGTCAGGAGAGTGCAAAGGTACTGTTTTCTATCAGTTGGCAAGGTGCGCACACAATCCCAGTGTTGTACAGCTTGCTTCTTCACCTTCCCGAAGCTGCCGCTCTCGCCGGCTGCCGGAGCCCAAGAAGCGGCTTCTTCGCGCAAAGACGATTGTGCCGCTCACAGCGCTCTCCTTAGCGCGGCTTCTGCCGAAAGACGCCCGGCAGCGGCTCTTACCTCCGGAGAGCATCCTACCTTCCTCTTTAGCTCCTCTTCTCATCTACACCTCGGCAACAAGCTTTTCCACTATGTCTGGCTAGGAAAAACTGTGCCAGCACAGAAAACATCTCCCATCGTGTTCTAGAAGTTGCACGGATGTCTGCCAAGTGTTTGGCAGGAAGAAAAGAAAAGTTGTCCAAAACAGCTTCCAATCGAATGTTCCTGTGATTGGAAAAGTCAGGAGAGTGCAAAGGTACTGTTTTCTATCAGTTGGCAAGGTGCGCACACAATCCCAGTGTTGTACAGCTTGCTTCTTCACCTTCCCGAAGCTGCCGCTCTCGCCGGCTGCCGGAGCCCAAGAAGCGGCTTCTTCGCGCAAAGACGATTGTGCCGCTCACAGCGCTCTCCTTAGCGCGGCTTCTGCCGAAAGACGCCCGGCAGCGGCTCTTACCTCCGGAGAGCATCCTACCTTCCTCTTTAGCTCCTCTTCTCATCTACACCTCGGCAACAAGCTTTTCCACTATGTCTGGCTAGGAAAAACTGTGCCAGCACAGAAAACATCTCCCATCGTGTTCTAGAAGTTGCACGGATGTCTGCCAAGTGTTTGGCAGGAAGAAAAGAAAAGTTGTCCAAAACAGCTTCCAATCGAATGTTCCTGTGATTGGAAAAGTCAGGAGAGTGCAAAGGTACTGTTTTCTATCAGTTGGCAAGGTGCGCACACAATCCCAGTGTTGTACAGCTTGCTTCTTCACCTTCCCGAAGCTGCCGCTCTCGCCGGCTGCCGGAGCCCAAGAAGCGGCTTCTTCGCGCAAAGACGATTGTGCCGCTCACAGCGCTCTCCTTAGCGCGGCTTCTGCCGAAAGACGCCCGGCAGCGGCTCTTACCTCCGGAGAGCATCCTACCTTCCTCTTTAGCTCCTCTTCTCATCTACACCTCGGCAACAAGCTTTTCCACTATGTCTGGCTAGGAAAAACTGTGCCAGCACAGAAAACATCTCCCCTCGTGTTCTAGAAGTTGCACGGATGTCTGCCAAGTGTTTGGCAGGAAGAAAAGAAAAGTTGTCCAAAACAGCTTCCAATCGAATGTTCCTGTGATTGGAAAAGTCAGGAGAGTGCAAAGGTACTGTTTTCTATCAGTTGGCAAGGTGCGCACACAATCCCAGTGTTGTACAGCTTGCTTCTTCACCTTCCCCAAGCTGCCGCTCTCGCCGGCTGCCGGAGCCCAAGAAGCGGCTTCTTCGCGCAAAGACGATTGTGCCGCTCACAGTGCTCTCCTTAGCGCGGCTTCTGCCGAAAGACGCCCGGCAGCGGCTCTTACCTCCGGAGAGCATCCTACCTTCCTCTTTAGCTCCTCTTCTCATCTACACCTCGGCAACAAGCTTTCCCACTATGTCTGGCTAGGAAAAACTGTGCCAGCACAGAAAACATCTCCCATCGTGTTCTAGAAGTTGCACGGATGTCTGCCAAGTGTTTGGCAGGAAGAAAAGAAAAGTTGTCCAAAACAGCTTCCAATCGAATGTTCCTGTGATTGGAAAAGTCAGGAGAGTGCAAAGGTACTGTTTTCTATCAGTTGGCAAGGTGCGCACACAATCCCAGTGTTGTACAGCTTGCTTCTTCACCTTCCCGAAGCTGCCGCTCTCGCCGGCTGCCGGAGCCCAAGAAGCGGCTTCTTCGCGCAAAGACGATTGTGCCGCTCACAGGGCTCTCCTTAGCGCGGCTTCTGCCGAAAGACGCCCGGCAGCGGCTCTTACCTCCGGAGAGCATCCTACCTTCCTCTTTAGCTCCTCTTCTCATCTACACCTCGGCAACAAGCTTTTCCACTATGTCTGGCTAGGAAAAACTGTGCCAGCACAGAAAACATCTCCCATCGTGTTCTAGAAGTTGCACGGATGTCTGCCAAGTGTTTGGCAGGAAGAAAAGAAAAGTTGTCCAAAACAGCTTCCAATCGAATGTTCCTGTGATTGGAAAAGTCAGGAGAGTGCAAAGGTACTGTTTTCTATCAGTTGGCAAGGTGCGCACACAATCCCAGTGTTGTACAGCTTGCTTCTTCACCTTCCCGAAGCTGCCGCTCTCGCCGGCTGCCGGAGCCCAAGAAGCGGCTTCTTCGCGCAAAGACGATTGTGCCGCTCACAGCGCTCTCCTTAGCGCGGCTTCTGCCGAAAGACGCCCGGCAGCGGCTCTTACCTCCGGAGAGCATCCTACCTTCCTCTTTAGCTCCTCTTCTCATCTACACCTCGGCAACAAGCTTTTCCACTATGTCTGGCTAGGAAAAACTGTGCCAGCACAGAAAACATCTCCCTCGTGTTCTAGAAGTTGCACGGGATGTCTGCCAAGTGTTTGGCAGGAAGAAAAGAAAAGTTGTCCAAAACAGCTTCCAATCGAATGTTCCTGTGATTGGAAAAGTCAGGAGAGTGCAAAGGTACTGTTTTCTATCAGTTGGCAAGGTGCGCACACAATCCCAGTGTTGTACAGCTTGCTTCTTCACCTTCCCGAAGCTGCCGCTCTCGCCGGCTGCCGGAGCCCAAGAAGCGGCTTCTTCGCGCAAAGACGATTGTGCCGCTCACAGCGCTCTCCTTAGCGCGGCTTCTGCCGAAAGACGCCCGGCAGCGGCTCTTACCTCCGGAGAGCATCCTACCTTCCTCTTTAGCTCCTCTTCTCATCTACACCTCGGCAACAAGCTTTTCCACTATGTCTGGCTAGGAAAAACTGTGCCAGCACAGAAAACATCTCCCATCGTGTTCTAGAAGTTGCACGGATGTCTGCCAAGTGTTTGGCAGGAAGAAAAGTTGTCCAAAACGCTTCCAATCGAATGTTCCTGTGATTGGAAAAGTCAGGAGAGTGCAAAGGTACTGTTTTCTATCAGTTGGCAAGGTGCGCACACAATCCCAGTGTTGTACAGCTTGCTTCTTCACCTTCCCGAAGCTGCCGCTCTCGCCGGCTGCCGGAGCCCAAGAAGCGGCTTCTTCGCGCAAAGACGATTGTGCCGCTCACAGCGCTCTCCTTAGCGCGGCTTCTGCCGAAAGACGCCCGGCAGCGGCTCTTACCTCCGGAGAGCATCCTACCTTCCTCTTTAGCTCCTCTTCTCATCTACACCTCGGCAACAAGCTTTTCCACTATGTCTGGCTAGGAAAAACTGTGCCAGCACAGAAAACATCTCCCATCGTGTTCTAGAAGTTGCACGGATGTCTGCCAAGTGTTTGGCAGAAGAAAAGAAAAGTTGTCCAAAACAGCTTCCAATCGAATGTTCCTGTGATTGGAAAAGTCAGGAGAGTGCAAAGGTACTGTTTTCTATCAGTTGGCAAGGTGCGCACACAATCCCAGTGTTGTACAGCTTGCTTCTTCACCTTCCCGAAGCTGCCGCTCTCGCCGGCTGCCGGAGCCCAAGAAGCGGCTTCTTCGCGCAAAGACGATTGTGCCGCTCACAGCGCTCTCCTTAGCGCGGCTTCTGCCGAAAGACGCCCGGCAGCGGCTCTTACCTCCGGAGAGCATCCTACCTTCCTCTTTAGCTCCTCTTCTCATCTACACCTCGGCAACAAGCTTTTCCACTATGTCTGGCTAGGAAAAACTGTGCCAGCACAGAAAACATCTCCCCTCGTGTTCTAGAAGTTGCACGGATGTCTGCCAAGTGTTTGGCAGGAAGAAAAGAAAAGTTGTCCAAAACAGCTTCCAATCGAATGTTCCTGTGATTGGAAAAGTCAGGAGAGTGCAAAGGTACTGTTTTCTATCAGTTGGCAAGGTGCGCACACAATCCCAGTGTTGTACAGCTTGCTTCTTCACCTTCCCGAAGCTGCCGCTCTCGCCGGCTGCCGGAGCCCAAGAAGCGGCTTCTTCGCGCAAAGACGATTGTGCCGCTCACAGGCTCTCCTTAGCGCGGCTTCTGCCGAAAGACGCCCGGCAGCGGCTCTTACCTCCGGAGAGCATCCTACCTTCCTCTTTAGCTCCTCTTCTCATCTACACCTCGGCAACAAGCTTTTCCACTATGTCTGGCTAGGAAAAACTGTGCCAGCACAGAAAACATCTCCCATCGTGTTCTAGAAGTTGCACGGATGTCTGCCAAGTGTTTGGCAGGAAGAAGAAAGTTGTGTCCAAAACGGCTTCCAATCGAATGTTCCTGTGATTGGAAAAGTCAGGAGAGTGCAAAGGTACTGTTTTCTATCAGTTGGCAAGGTGCGCACACAATCCCAGTGTTGTACAGCTTGCTTCTTCACCTTCCCGAAGCTGCCGCTCTCGCCGGCTGCCGGAGCCCAAGAAGCGGCTTCTTCGCGCAAAGACGATTGTGCCGCTCACAGCGCTCTCCTTAGCGCGGCTTCTGCCGAAAGACGCCCGGCAGCGGCTCTTACCTCCGGAGAGCATCCTACCTTCCTCTTTAGCTCCTCTTCTCATCTACACCTCGGCAACAAGCTTTTCCACTATGTCTGGCTAGGAAAAACTGTGCCAGCACAGAAAACATCTCCCCTCGTGTTCTAGAAGTTGCACGGATGTCTGCCAAGTGTTTGGCAGGAAGAAAAGAAAAGTTGTCCAAAACAGCTTCCAATCGAATGTTCCTGTGATTGGAAAAGTCAGGAGAGTGCAAAGGTACTGTTTTCTATCAGTTGGCAAGGTGCGCACACAATCCCAGTGTTGTACAGCTTGCTTCTTCACCTTCCCGAAGCTGCCGCTCTCGCCGGCTGCCGGAGCCCAAGAAGCGGCTTCTTCGCGCAAAGACGATTGTGCCGCTCACAGTGCTCTCCTTAGCGCGGCTTCTGCCGAAAGACGCCCGGCAGCGGCTCTTACCTCCGGAGAGCATCCTACCTTCCTCTTTAGCTCCTCTTCTCATCTACACCTCGGCAACAAGCTTTTCCACTATGTCTGGCTAGGAAAAACTGTGCCAGCACAGAAAACATCTCCCATCGTGTTCTAGAAGTTGCACGGATGTCTGCCAAGTGTTTGGCAGGAAGAAAAGAAAAGTTGTCCAAAACAGCTTCCAATCGAATGTTCCTGTGATTGGAAAAGTCAGGAGAGTGCAAAGGTACTGTTTTCTATCAGTTGGCAAGGTGCGCACACAATCCCAGTGTTGTACAGCTTGCTTCTTCACCTTCCCGAAGCTGCCGCTCTCGCCGGCTGCCGGAGCCCAAGAAGCGGCTTCTTCGCGCAAAGACGATTGTGCCGCTCACAGCGCTCTCCTTAGCGCGGCTTCTGCCGAAAGACGCCCGGCAGCGGCTCTTACCTCCGGAGAGCATCCTACCTTCCTCTTTAGCTCCTCTTCTCATCTACACCTCGGCAACAAGCTTTTCCACTATGTCTGGCTAGGAAAAACTGTGCCAGCACAGAAAACATCTCCCATCGTGTTCTAGAAGTTGCACGGATGTCTGCCAAGTGTTTGGCAGGAAGAAAAGAAAAGTTGTCCAAAACAGCTTCCAATCGAATGTTCCTGTGATTGGAAAAGTCAGGAGAGTGCAAAGGTACTGTTTTCTATCAGTTGGCAAGGTGCGCACACAATCCCAGTGTTGTACAGCTTGCTTCTTCACCTTCCCGAAGCTGCCGCTCTCGCCGGCTGCCGGAGCCCAAGAAGCGGCTTCTTCGCGCAAAGACGATTGTGCCGCTCACAGTGCTCTCCTTAGCGCGGCTTCTGCCGAAAGACGCCCGGCAGCGGCTCTTACCTCCGGAGAGCATCCTACCTTCCTCTTTAGCTCCTCTTCTCATCTACACCTCGGCAACAAGCTTTTCCACTATGTCTGGCTAGGAAAAACTGTGCCAGCACAGAAAACATCTCCCATCGTGTTCTAGAAGTTGCACGGATGTCTGCCAAGTGTTTGGCAGGAAGAAAAGAAAAGTTGTCCAAAACAGCTTCCAATCGAATGTTCCTGTGATTGGAAAAGTCAGGAGAGTGCAAAGGTACTGTTTTCTATCAGTTGGCAAGGTGCGCACACAATCCCAGTGTTGTACAGCTTGCTTCTTCACCTTCCCGAAGCTGCCGCTCTCGCCGGCTGCCGGAGCCCAAGAAGCGGCTTCTTCGCGCAAAGACGATTGTGCCGCTCACAGCGCTCTCCTTAGCGCGGCTTCTGCCGAAAGACGCCCGGCAGCGGCTCTTACCTCCGGAGAGCATCCTACCTTCCTCTTTAGCTCCTCTTCTCATCTACACCTCGGCAACAAGCTTTTCCACTATGTCTGGCTAGGAAAAACTGTGCCAGCACAGAAAACATCTCCCATCGTGTTCTAGAAGTTGCACGGATGTCTGCCAAGTGTTTGGCAGGAAGAAAAGAAAAGTTGTCCAAAACAGCTTCCAATCGAATGTTCCTGTGATTGGAAAAGTCAGGAGAGTGCAAAGGTACTGTTTTCTATCAGTTGGCAAGGTGCGCACACAATCCCAGTGTTGTACAGCTTGCTTCTTCACCTTCCCGAAGCTGCCGCTCTCGCCGGCTGCCGGAGCCCAAGAAGCGGCTTCTTCGCGCAAAGACGATTGTGCCGCTCACAGCGCTCTCCTTAGCGCGGCTTCTGCCGAAAGACGCCCGGCAGCGGCTCTTACCTCCGGAGAGCATCCTACCTTCCTCTTTAGCTCCTCTTCTCATCTACACCTCGGCAACAAGCTTTTCCACTATGTCTGGCTAGGAAAAACTGTGCCAGCACAGAAAACATCTCCCATCGTGTTCTAGAAGTTGCACGGATGTCTGCCAAGTGTTTGGCAGGAAGAAAAGAAAAGTTGTCCAAAACAGCTTCCAATCGAATGTTCCTGTGATTGGAAAAGTCAGGAGAGTGCAAAGGTACTGTTTTCTATCAGTTGGCAAGGTGCGCACACAATCCCAGTGTTGTACAGCTTGCTTCTTCACCTTCCCGAAGCTGCCGCTCTCGCCGGCTGCCGGAGCCCAAGAAGCGGCTTCTTCGCGCAAAGACGATTGTGCCGCTCACAGTGCTCTCCTTAGCGCGGCTTCTGCCGAAAGACGCCCGGCAGCGGCTCTTACCTCCGGAGAGCATCCTACCTTCCTCTTTAGCTCCTCTTCTCATCTACACCTCGGCAACAAGCTTTTCCACTATGTCTGGCTAGGAAAAACTGTGCCAGCACAGAAAACATCTCCCATCGTGTTCTAGAAGTTGCACGGATGTCTGCCAAGTGTTTGGCAGGAAGAAAAGAAAAGTTGTCCAAAACAGCTTCCAATCGAATGTTCCTGTGATTGGAAAAGTCAGGAGAGTGCAAAGGTACTGTTTTCTATCAGTTGGCAAGGTGCGCACACAATCCAGTGTTGTACAGCTTGCTTCTTCACCTTCCCGAAGCTGCCGCTCTCGCCGGCTGCCGGAGCCCAAGAAGCGGCTTCTTCGCGCAAAGACGATTGTGCCGCTCACAGCGCTCTCCTTAGCGCGGCTTCTGCCGAAAGACGCCCGGCAGCGGCTCTTACCTCCGGAGAGCATCCTACCTTCCTCTTTAGCTCCTCTTCTCATCTACACCTCGGCAACAAGCTTTTCCACTATGTCTGGCTAGGAAAAACTGTGCCAGCACAGAAAACATCTCCCCTCGTGTTCTAGAAGTTGCACGGATGTCTGCCAAGTGTTTGGCAGGAAGAAAAGAAAAGTTGTCCAAAACAGCTTCCAATCGAATGTTCCTGTGATTGGAAAAGTCAGGAGAGTGCAAAGGTACTGTTTTCTATCAGTTGGCAAGGTGCGCACACAATCCCAGTGTTGTACAGCTTGCTTCTTCACCTTCCCGAAGCTGCCGCTCTCGCCGGCTGCCGGAGCCCAAGAAGCGGCTTCTTCGCGCAAAGACGATTGTGCCGCTCACAGCGCTCTCCTTAGCGCGGCTTCTGCCGAAAGACGCCCGGCAGCGGCTCTTACCTCCGGAGAGCATCCTACCTTCCTCTTTAGCTCCTCTTCTCATCTACACCTCGGCAACAAGCTTTTCCACTATGTCTGGCTAGGAAAAACTGTGCCAGCACAGAAAACATCTCCCATCGTGTTCTAGAAGTTGCACGGATGTCTGCCAAGTGTTTGGCAGGAAGAAAAGAAAAGTTGTCCAAAACAGCTTCCAATCGAATGTTCCTGTGATTGGAAAAGTCAGGAGAGTGCAAAGGTACTGTTTTCTATCAGTTGGCAAGGTGCGCACACAATCCCAGTGTTGTACAGCTTGCTTCTTCACCTTCCCGAAGCTGCCGCTCTCGCCGGCTGCCGGAGCCCAAGAAGCGGCTTCTTCGCGCAAAGACGATTGTGCCGCTCACAGCGCTCTCCTTAGCGCGGCTTCTGCCGAAAGACGCCCGGCAGCGGCTCTTACCTCCGGAGAGCATCCTACCTTCCTCTTTAGCTCCTCTTCTCATCTACACCTCGGCAACAAGCTTTTCCACTATGTCTGGCTAGGAAAAACTGTGCCAGCACAGAAAACATCTCCCCTCGTGTTCTAGAAGTTGCACGGATGTCTGCCAAGTGTTTGGCAGGAAGAAAAGAAAAGTTGTCCAAAACAGCTTCCAATCGAATGTTCCTGTGATTGGAAAAGTCAGGAGAGTGCAAAGGTACTGTTTTCTATCAGTTGGCAAGGTGCGCACACAATCCCAGTGTTGTACAGCTTGCTTCTTCACCTTCCCGAAGCTGCCGCTCTCGCCGGCTGCCGGAGCCCAAGAAGCGGCTTCTTCGCGCAAAGACGATTGTGCCGCTCACAGTGCTCTCCTTAGCGCGGCTTCTGCCGAAAGACGCCCGGCAGCGGCTCTTACCTCCGGAGAGCATCCTACCTTCCTCTTTAGCTCCTCTTCTCATCTACACCTCGGCAACAAGCTTCTCCACTATGTCTGGCTAGGAAAAACTGTGCCAGCACAGAAAACATCTCCCATCGTGTTCTAGAAGTTGCACGGATGTCTGCCAAGTGTTTGGCAGGAAGAAAAGAAAAGTTGTCCAAAACAGCTTCCAATCGAATGTTCCTGTGATTGGAAAAGTCAGGAGAGTGCAAAGGTACTGTTTTCTATCAGTTGGCAAGGTGCGCACACAATCCCAGTGTTGTACAGCTTGCTTCTTCACCTTCCCGAAGCTGCCGCTCTCGCCGGCTGCCGGAGCCCAAGAAGCGGCTTCTTCGCGCAAAGACGATTGTGCCGCTCACAGTGCTCTCCTTAGCGCGGCTTCTGCCGAAAGACGCCCGGCAGCGGCTCTTACCTCCGGAGAGCATCCTACCTTCCTCTTTAGCTCCTCTTCTCATCTACACCTCGGCAACAAGCTTTTCCACTATGTCTGGCTAGGAAAAACTGTGCCAGCACAGAAAACATCTCCCATCGTGTTCTAGAAGTTGCACGGATGTCTGCCAAGTGTTTGGCAGGAAGAAAAGAAAAGTTGTCCAAAACAGCTTCCAATCGAATGTTCCTGTGATTGGAAAAGTCAGGAGAGTGCAAAGGTACTGTTTTCTATCAGTTGGCAAGGTGCGCACACAATCCCAGTGTTGTACAGCTTGCTTCTTCACCTTCCCGAAGCTGCCGCTCTCGCCGGCTGCCGGAGCCCAAGAAGCGGCTTCTTCGCGCAAAGACGATTGTGCCGCTCACAGCGCTCTCCTTAGCGCGGCTTCTGCCGAAAGACGCCCGGCAGCGGCTCTTACCTCCGGAGAGCATCCTACCTTCCTCTTTAGCTCCTCTTCTCATCTACACCTCGGCAACAAGCTTTTCCACTATGTCTGGCTAGGAAAAACTGTGCCAGCACAGAAAACATCTCCCATCGTGTTCTAGAAGTTGCACGGATGTCTGCCAAGTGTTTGGCAGGAAGAAAAGAAAAGTTGTCCAAAACAGCTTCCAATCGAATGTTCCTGTGATTGGAAAAGTCAGGAGAGTGCAAAGGTACTGTTTTCTATCAGTTGGCAAGGTGCGCACACAATCCCAGTGTTGTACAGCTTGCTTCTTCACCTTCCCGAAGCTGCCGCTCTCGCCGGCTGCCGGAGCCCAAGAAGCGGCTTCTTCGCGCAAAGACGATTGTGCCGCTCACAGTGCTCTCCTTAGCGCGGCTTCTGCCGAAAGACGCCCGGCAGCGGCTCTTACCTCCGGAGAGCATCCTACCTTCCTCTTTAGCTCCTCTTCTCATCTACACCTCGGCAACAAGCTTTTCCACTATGTCTGGCTAGGAAAAACTGTGCCAGCACAGAAAACATCTCCCATCGTGTTCTAGAAGTTGCACGGATGTCTGCCAAGTGTTTGGCAGGAAGAAAAGAAAAGTTGTCCAAAACAGCTTCCAATCGAATGTTCCTGTGATTGGAAAAGTCAGGAGAGTGCAAAGGTACTGTTTTCTATCAGTTGGCAAGGTGCGCACACAATCCCAGTGTTGTACAGCTTGCTTCTTCACCTTCCCGAAGCTGCCGCTCTCGCCGGCTGCCGGAGCCCAAGAAGCGGCTTCTTCGCGCAAAGACGATTGTGCCGCTCACAGTGCTCTCCCTAGCGCGGCTTCTGCCGAAAGACGCCCGGCAGCGCTCTTACCTCCGGAGAGCATCCTACCTTCCTCTTTAGCTCCTCTTCTCATCTACACCTCGGCAACAAGCTTTTCCACTATGTCTGGCTAGGAAAAACTGTGCCAGCACAGAAAACATCTCCCATCGTGTTCTAGAAGTTGCACGGATGTCTGCCAAGTGTTTGGCAGGAAGAAAAGAAAAGTTGTCCAAAACAGCTTCCAATCGAGTGTTCCTGTGATTGGAAAAGTCAGGAGAGTGCAAAGGTACTGTTTTCTATCAGTTGGCAAGGTGCGCACACAATCCCAGTGTTGTACAGCTTGCTTCTTCACCTTCCCGAAGCTGCCGCTCTCGCCGGCTGCCGGAGCCCAAGAAGCGGCTTCTTCGCGCAAAGACGATTGTGCCGCTCACAGCGCTCTCCTTAGCGCGGCTTCTGCCGAAAGACGCCCGGCAGCGGCTCTTACCTCCGGAGAGCATCCTACCTTCCTCTTTAGCTCCTCTTCTCATCTACACCTCGGCAACAAGCTTTTCCACTATGTCTGGCTAGGAAAAACTGTGCCAGCACAGAAAACATCTCCCATCGTGTTCTAGAAGTTGCACGGATGTCTGCCAAGTGTTTGGCAGGAAGAAAAGAAAAGTTGTCCAAAACAGCTTCCAATCGAATGTTCCTGTGATTGGAAAAGTCAGGAGAGTGCAAAGGTACTGTTTTCTATCAGTTGGCAAGGTGCGCACACAATCCCAGTGTTGTACAGCTTGCTTCTTCACCTTCCCGAAGCTGCCGCTCTCGCCGGCTGCCGGAGCCCAAGAAGCGGCTTCTTCGCGCAAAGACGATTGTGCCGCTCACAGTGCTCTCCCTAGCGCGGCTTCTGCCGAAAGACGCCCGGCAGCGGCTCTTACCTCCGGAGAGCATCCTACCTTCCTCTTTAGCTCCTCTTCTCATCTACACCTCGGCAACAAGCTTTTCCACTATGTCTGGCTAGGAAAAACTGTGCCAGCACAGAAAACATCTCCCATCGTGTTCTAGAAGTTGCACGGATGTCTGCCAAGTGTTTGGCAGGAAGAAAAGAAAAGTTGTCCAAAACAGCTTCCAATCGAATGTTCCTGTGATTGGAAAAGTCAGGAGAGTGCAAAGGTACTGTTTTCTATCAGTTGGCAAGGTGCGCACACAATCCCAGTGTTGTACAGCTTGCTTCTTCACCTTCCCGAAGCTGCCGCTCTCGCCGGCTGCCGGAGCCCAAGAAGCGGCTTCTTCGCGCAAAGACGATTGTGCCGCTCACAGTGCTCTCCTTAGCGCGGCTTCTGCCGAAAGACGCCCGGCAGCGGCTCTTACCTCCGGAGAGCATCCTACCTTCCTCTTTAGCTCCTCTTCTCATCTACACCTCGGCAACAAGCTTTTCCACTATGTCTGGCTAGGAAAAACTGTGCCAGCACAGAAAACATCTCCCATCGTGTTCTAGAAGTTGCACGGATGTCTGCCAAGTGTTTGGCAGGAAGAAAAGAAAAGTTGTCCAAAACAGCTTCCAATCGAATGTTCCTGTGATTGGAAAAGTCAGGAGAGTGCAAAGGTACTGTTTTCTATCAGTTGGCAAGGTGCGCACACAATCCCAGTGTTGTACAGCTTGCTTCTTCACCTTCCCGAAGCTGCCGCTCTCGCCGGCTGCCGGAGCCCAAGAAGCGGCTTCTTCGCGCAAAGACGATTGTGCCGCTCACAGTGCTCTCCTTAGCGCGGCTTCTGCCGAAAGACGCCCGGCAGCGGCTCTTACCTCCGGAGAGCATCCTACCTTCCTCTTTAGCTCCTCTTCTCATCTACACCTCGGCAAAAAGCTTTTCCACTATGTTTGGCTAGGAAAAACTGTGCCAGCACAGAAAACATCTCCCATCGTGTTCTAGAAGTTGCACGGATGTCTGCCAAGTGTTTGGCAGGAAGAAAAGAAAAGTTGTCCAAAACAGCTTCCAATCGAATGTTCCTGTGATTGGAAAAGTCAGGAGAGTGCAAAGGTACTGTTTTCTATCAGTTGGCAAGGTGCGCACACAATCCCAGTGTTGTACAGCTTGCTTCTTCACCTTCCCGAAGCTGCCGCTCTCGCCGGCTGCTGGAGCCCAAGAAGCGGCTTCTTCGCGCAAAGACGATTGTGCCGCTCACAGTGCTCTCCCTAGCGCGGCTTCTGCCGAAAGACGCCCGGCAGGGCTCTTACCTCCGGAGAGCATCCTACCTTCCTCTTTAGCTCCTCTTCTCATCTACACCTCGGCAACAAGCTTTTCCACTATGTCTGGCTAGGAAAAACTGTGCCAGCACAGAAAACATCTCCCATCGTGTTCTAGAAGTTGCACGGATGTCTGCCAAGTGTTTGGCAGGAAGAAAAGAAAAGTTGTCCAAAACAGCTTCCAATCGAGTGTTCCTGTGATTGGAAAAGTCAGGAGAGTGCAAAGGTACTGTTTTCTATCAGTTGGCAAGGTGCGCACACAATCCCAGTGTTGTACAGCTTGCTTCTTCACCTTCCCGAAGCTGCCGCTCTCGCCGGCTGCCGGAGCCCAAGAAGCGGCTTCTTCGCGCAAAGACGATTGTGCCGCTCACAGCGCTCTCCTTAGCGCGGCTTCTGCCGAAAGACGCCCGGCAGCGGCTCTTACCTCCGGAGAGCATCCTACCTTCCTCTTTAGCTCCTCTTCTCATCTACACCTCGGCAACAAGCTTTTCCACTATGTCTGGCTAGGAAAAACTGTGCCAGCACAGAAAACATCTCCCATCGTGTTCTAGAAGTTGCACGGATGTCTGCCAAGTGTTTGGCAGGAAGAAAAGAAAAGTTGTCCAAAACAGCTTCCAATCGAATGTTCCTGTGATTGGAAAAGTCAGGAGAGTGCAAAGGTACTGTTTTCTATCAGTTGGCAAGGTGCGCACACAATCCCAGTGTTGTACAGCTTGCTTCTTCACCTTCCCGAAGCTGCCGCTCTCGCCGGCTGCCGGAGCCCAAGAAGCGGCTTCTTCGCGCAAAGACGATTGTGCCGCTCACAGTGCTCTCCCTAGCGCGGCTTCTGCCGAAAGACGCCCGGCAGCGGCTCTTACCTCCGGAGAGCATCCTACCTTCCTCTTTAGCTCCTCTTCTCATCTACACCTCGGCAACAAGCTTTTCCACTATGTCTGGCTAGGAAAAACTGTGCCAGCACAGAAAACATCTCCCATCGTGTTCTAGAAGTTGCACGGATGTTCTGCCAAGTGTTTGGCAGGAAGAAAAGAAAAGTTGTCCAAAACAGCTTCCAATCGAGTGTTCCTGTGATTGGAAAAGTCAGGAGAGTGCAAAGGTACTGTTTTCTATCAGTTGGCAGGTGCGCACACAATCCCAGTGTTGTACAGCTTGCTTCTTCACCTTCCCGAAGCTGCCGCTCTCGCCGGCTGCCGGAGCCCAAGAAGCGGCTTCTTCGCGCAAAGACGATTGTGCCGCTCACAGTGCTCTCCTTAGCGCGGCTTCTGCCGAAAGACGCCCGGCAGCGGCTCTTACCTCCGGAGAGCATCCTACCTTCCTCTTTAGCTCCTCTTCTCATCTACACCTCGGCAACAAGCTTTTCCACTATGTCTGGCTAGGAAAAACTGTGCCAGCACAGAAAACATCTCCCATCGTGTTCTAGAAGTTGCACGGATGTCTGCCAAGTGTTTGGCAGGAAGAAAAGAAAAGTTGTCCAAAACAGCTTCCAATCGAATGTTCCTGTGATTGGAAAAGTCAGGAGAGTGCAAAGGTACTGTTTTCTATCAGTTGGCAAGGTGCGCACACAATCCCAGTGTTGTACAGCTTGCTTCTTCACCTTCCCGAAGCTGCCGCTCTCGCCGGCTGCCGGAGCCCAAGAAGCGGCTTCTTCGCGCAAAGACGATTGTGCCGCTCACAGTGCTCTCCTTAGCGCGGCTTCTGCCGAAAGACGCCCGGCAGCGGCTCTTACCTCCGGAGAGCATCCTACCTTCCTCTTTAGCTCCTCTTCTCATCTACACCTCGGCAACAAGCTTTTCCACTATGTCTGGCTAGGAAAAACTGTGCCAGCACAGAAAACATCTCCCATCGTGTTCTAGAAGTTGCACGGATGTCTGCCAAGTGTTTGGCAGGAAGAAAAGAAAAGTTGTCCAAAACAGCTTCCAATCGAATGTTCCTGTGATTGGAAAAGTCAGGAGAGTGCAAAGGTACTGTTTTCTATCAGTTGGCAAGGTGCGCACACCATCCCAGTGTTGTACAGCTTGCTTCTTCACCTTCCCGAAGCTGCCGCTCTCGCCGGCTGCCGGAGCCCAAGAAGCGGCTTCTTCGCGCAAAGACGATTGTGCCGCTCACAGTGCTCTCCTTAGCGCGGCTTCTGCCGAAAGACGCCCGGCAGCGGCTCTTACCTCCGGAGAGCATCCTACCTTCCTCTTTAGCTCCTCTTCTCATCTACACCTCGGCAACAAGCTTCTCCACTATGTCTGGCTAGGAAAAACTGTGCCAGCACAGAAAACATCTCCCATCGTGTTCTAGAAGTTGCACGGATGTCTGCCAAGTGTTTGGCAGGAAGAAAAGAAAAGTTGTCCAAAACGGCTTCCAATCGAATGTTCCTGTGATTGGAAAAGTCAGGAGAGTGCAAAGGTACTGTTTTCTATCAGTTGGCAAGGTGCGCACACAATCCCAGTGTTGTACAGCTTGCTTCTTCACCTTCCCGAAGCTGCCGCTCTCGCCGGCTGCCGGAGCCCAAGAAGCGGCTTCTTCGCGCAAAGACGATTGTGCCGCTCACAGTGCTCTCCTTAGCGCGGCTTCTGCCGAAAGACGCCCGGCAGCGGCTCTTACCTCCGGAGAGCATCCTACCTTCCTCTTTAGCTCCTCTTCTCATCTACACCTCGGCAACAAGATTTTCCACTATGTCTGGCTAGGAAAAACTGTGCCAGCACAGAAAACATCTCCCATCGTGTTCTAGAAGTTGCACGGATGTCTGCCAAGTGTTTGGCAGGAAGAAAAGAAAAGTTGTCCAAAACAGCTTCCAATCGAATGTTCCTGTGATTGGAAAAGTCAGGAGAGTGCAAAGGTACTGTTTTCTATCAGTTGGCAAGGTGCGCACACAATCCCAGTGTTGTACAGCTTGCTTCTTCACCTTCCCGAAGCTGCCGCTCTCGCCGGCTGCCGGAGCCCAAGAAGCGGCTTCTTCGCGCAAAGACGATTGTGCCGCTCACAGCGCTCTCCTTAGCGCGGCTTCTGCCGAAAGACGCCCGGCAGCGGCTCTTACCTCCGGAGAGCATCCTACCTTCCTCTTTAGCTCCTCTTCTCATCTACACCTCGGCAACAAGCTTTTCCACTATGTCTGGCTAGGAAAAACTGTGCCAGCACAGAAAACATCTCCATCGTGTTCTAGAAGTTGCACGGATGTCTGCCAAGTGTTTGGCAGGAAGAAAAGTTGTCCAAAACAGCTTCCAATCGAATGTTCCTGTGATTGGAAAAGTCAGGAGAGTGCAAAGGTACTGTTTTCTATCAGTTGGCAAGGTGCGCACACAATCCCAGTGTTGTACAGCTTGCTTCTTCACCTTCCCGAAGCTGCCGCTCTCGCCGGCTGCCGGAGCCCAAGAAGCGGCTTCTTCGCGCAAAGACGATTGTGCCGCTCACAGTGCTCTCCTTAGCGCGGCTTCTGCCGAAAGACGCCCGGCAGCGGCTCTTACCTCCGGAGAGCATCCTACCTTCCTCTTTAGCTCCTCTTCTCATCTACACCTCGGCAACAAGCTTTTCCACTATGTCTGGCTAGGAAAAACTGTGCCAGCACAGAAAACATCTCCCATCGTGTTCTAGAAGTTGCACGGATGTCTGCCAAGTGTTTGGCAGGAAGAAAAGAAAAGTTGTCCAAAACGGCTTCCAATCGAATGTTCCTGTGATTGGAAAAGTCAGGAGAGTGCAAAGGTACTGTTTTCTATCAGTTGGCAAGGTGCGCACACAATCCCAGTGTTGTACAGCTTGCTTCTTCACCTTCCCGAAGCTGCCGCTCTCGCCGGCTGCCGGAGCCCAAGAAGCGGCTTCTTCGCGCAAAGACGATTGTGCCGCTCACAGCGCTCTCCTTAGCGCGGCTTCTGCCGAAAGACGCCCGGCAGCGGCTCTTACCTCCGGAGAGCATCCTACCTTCCTCTTTAGCTCCTCTTCTCATCTACACCTCGGCAACAAGCTTTTCCACTATGTCTGGCTAGGAAAAACTGTGCCAGCACAGAAAACATCTCCCATCGTGTTCTAGAAGTTGCACGGATGTCTGCCAAGTGTTTGGCAGGAAGAAAAGAAAAGTTGTCCAAAACGGCTTCCAATCGAATGTTCCTGTGATTGGAAAAGTCAGGAGAGTGCAAAGGTACTGTTTTCTATCAGTTGGCAAGGTGCGCACACAATCCCAGTGTTGTACAGCTTGCTTCTTCACCTTCCCGAAGCTGCCGCTCTCGCCGGCTGCCGGAGCCCAAGAAGCGGCTTCTTCGCGCAAAGACGATTGTGCCGCTCACAGTGCTCTCCTTAGCGCGGCTTCTGCCGAAAGACGCCCGGCAGCGGCTCTTACCTCCGGAGAGCATCCTACCTTCCTCTTTAGCTCCTCTTCTCATCTACACCTCGGCAACAAGCTTTTCCACTATGTCTGGCTAGGAAAAACTGTGCCAGCACAGAAAACATCTCCCATCGTGTTCTAGAAGTTGCACTGGATGTCTGCCAAGTGTTTGGCAGGAAGAAAAGAAAAGTTGTCCAAAACAGCTTCCAATCGAATGTTCCTGTGATTGGAAAAGTCAGGAGAGTGCAAAGGTACTGTTTTCTATCAGTTGGCAAGGTGCGCACACAATCCCAGTGTTGTACAGCTTGCTTCTTCACCTTCCCGAAGCTGCCGCTCTCGCCGGCTGCCGGAGCCCAAGAAGCGGCTTCTTCGCGCAAAGACGATTGTGCCGCTCACAGTGCTCTCCTTAGCGCGGCTTCTGCCGAAAGACGCCCGGCAGCGGCTCTTACCTCCGGAGAGCATCCTACCTTCCTCTTTAGCTCCTCTTCTCATCTACACCTCGGCAACAAGCTTTTCCACTATGTCTGGCTAGGAAAAACTGTGCCAGCACAGAAAACATCTCCATCGTGTTCTAGAAGTTGCACGGATGTCTGCCAAGTGTTTGGCAGGAAGAAAAGAAAAGTTGTC
The DNA here is from genome assembly GCF_035770615.1 of Melospiza melodia melodia. Classification (NCBI taxonomy): domain Eukaryota; kingdom Metazoa; phylum Chordata; class Aves; order Passeriformes; family Passerellidae; genus Melospiza; species Melospiza melodia. The sequence goes on from NW_026948660.1 coordinate 22,813, forward strand.
CAAAACAGCTTCCAATCGAATGTTCCTGTGATTGGAAAAGTCAGGAGAGTGCAAAGGTACTGTTTTCTATCAGTTGGCAAGGTGCGCACACAATCCCAGTGTTGTACAGCTTGCTTCTTCACCTTCCCGAAGCTGCCGCTCTCGCCGGCTGCCGGAGCCCAAGAAGCGGCTTCTTCGCGCAAAGACGATTGTGCCGCTCACAGTGCTCTCCTTAGCGCGGCTTCTGCCGAAAGACGCCCGGCAGCGGCTCTTACCTCCGGAGAGCATCCTACCTTCCTCTTTAGCTCCTCTTCTCATCTACACCTCGGCAACAAGCTTTTCCACTATGTCTGGCTAGGAAAAACTGTGCCAGCACAGAAAACATCTCCCATCGTGTTCTAGAAGTTGCACGGATGTCTGCCAAGTGTTTGGCAGGAAGAAAAGAAAAGTTGTCCAAAACAGCTTCCAATCGAATGTTCCTGTGATTGGAAAAGTCAGGAGAGTGCAAAGGTACTGTTTTCTATCAGTTGGCAAGGTGCGCACACAATCCCAGTGTTGTACAGCTTGCTTCTTCACCTTCCCGAAGCTGCCGCTCTCGCCGGCTGCCGGAGCCCAAGAAGCGGCTTCTTCGCGCAAAGACGATTGTGCCGCTCACAGTGCTCTCCTTAGCGCGGCTTCTGCCGAAAGACGCCCGGCAGCGGCTCTTACCTCCGGAGAGCATCCTACCTTCCTCTTTAGCTCCTCTTCTCATCTACACCTCGGCAACAAGCTTTTCCACTATGTCTGGCTAGGAAAAACTGTGCCAGCACAGAAAACATCTCCCATCGTGTTCTAGAAGTTGCACGGATGTCTGCCAAGTGTTTGGCAGGAAGAAAAGAAAAGTTGTCCAAAACAGCTTCCAATCGAATGTTCCTGTGATTGGAAAAGTCAGGAGAGTGCAAAGGTACTGTTTTCTATCAGTTGGCAAGGTGCGCACACAATCCCAGTGTTGTACAGCTTGCTTCTTCACCTTCCCGAAGCTGCCGCTCTCGCCGGCTGCCGGAGCCCAAGAAGCGGCTTCTTCGCGCAAAGACGATTGTGCCGCTCACAGTGCTCTCCTTAGCGCGGCTTCTGCCGAAAGACGCCCGGCAGCGGCTCTTACCTCCGGAGAGCATCCTACCTTCCTCTTTAGCTCCTCTTCTCATCTACGCCTCGGCAACAAGCTTTTCCACTATGTCTGGCTAGGAAAAACTGTGCCAGCACAGAAAACATCTCCCATCGTGTTCTAGAAGTTGCACGGATGTCTGCCAAGTGTTTGGCAGGAAGAAAAGAAAAGTTGTCCAAAACAGCTTCCAATCGAATGTTCCTGTGATTGGAAAAGTCAGGAGAGTGCAAAGGTACTGTTTTCTATCAGTTGGCAAGGTGCACACACAATCCCAGTGTTGTACAGCTTGCTTCTTCACCTTCCCGAAGCTGCCGCTCTCGCCGGCTGCCGGAGCCCAAGAAGCGGCTTCTTCGCGCAAAGACGATTGTGCCGCTCACAGCGCTCTCCTTAGCGCGGCTTCTGCCGAAAGACGCCCGGCAGCGGCTCTTACCTCCGGAGAGCATCCTACCTTCCTCTTTAGCTCCTCTTCTCATCTACACCTCGGCAACAAGCTTTCCCACTATGTCTGGCTAGGAAAAACTGTGCCAGCACAGAAAACATCTCCCATCGTGTTCTAGAAGTTGCACGGATGTCTGCCAAGTGTTTGGCAGGAAGAAAAGAAAAGTTGTCCAAAACAGCTTCCAATCGAATGTTCCTGTGATTGGAAAAGTCAGGAGAGTGCAAAGGTACTGTTTTCTATCAGTTGGTAAGGTGCGCACACAATCCCAGTGTGGTACAGCTTGCTTCTTCACCTTCCCGAAGCTGCCGCTCTCGCCGGCTGCCGGAGCCCAAGAAGCGGCTTCTTCGCGCAAAGACGATTGTGCCGCTCACAGTGCTCTCCTTAGCGCGGCTTCTGCCGAAAGACGCCCGGCAGCGGCTCTTACCTCCGGAGAGCATCCTACCTTCCTCTTTAGCTCCTCTTCTCATCTACACCTCGGCAAAAAGCTTTTCCACTATGTCTGGCTAGGAAAAACTGTGCCAGCACAGAAAACATCTCCCATCGTGTTCTAGAAGTTGCACGGATGTCTGCCAAGTGTTTGGCAGGAAGAAAAGAAAAGTTGTCCAAAACAGCTTCCAATCGAATGTTCCTGTGATTGGAAAAGTCAGGAGAGTGCAAAGGTACTGTTTTCTATCAGTTGGCAAGGTGCGCACACAATCCCAGTGTTGTACAGCTTGCTTCTTCACCTTCCCGAAGCTGCCGCTCTCGCCGGCTGCCGGAGCCCAAGAAGCGGCTTCTTCGCGAAAGACGATTGTGCCGCTCACAGCGCTCTCCTTAGCGCGGCTTCTGCCGAAAGACGCCCGGCAGCGGCTCTTACCTCCGGAGAGCATCCTACCTTCGTCTTTAGCTCCTCTTCTCATCTACACCTCGGCAACAAGCTTTTCCACTATGTCTGGCTAGGAAAAACTGTGCCAGCACAGAAAACATCTCCCATCGTGTTCTAGAAGTTGCACGGATGTCTGCCAAGTGTTTGGCAGGAAGAAAAGAAAAGTTGTCCAAAACAGCTTCCAATCGAATGTTCCTGTGATTGGAAAAGTCAGGAGAGTGCAAAGGTACTGTTTTCTATCAGTTGGCAAGGTGCGCACACAATCCCAGTGTTGTACAGCTTGCTTCTTCACCTTCCCGAAGCTGCCGCTCTCGCCGGCTGCTGGAGCCTAAAAAGCGGCTTCTTCGCGCAAAGACGATTGTGCCGCTCACAGCGCTCTCCTTAGCGCGGCTTCTGCCGAAAGACGCCCGGCAGCGGCTCTTACCTCCGGAGAGCATCCTACCTTCCTCTTTAGCTCCTCTTCTCATCTACACCTCGGCAACAAGCTTTTCCACTATGTCTGGCTAGGAAAAACTGTGCCAGCACAGAAAACATCTCCCATCGTGTTCTAGAAGTTGCACGGATGTCTGCCAAGTGTTTGGCAGGAAGAAAAGAAAAGTTGTCCAAAACGGCTTCCAATCGAATGTTCCTGTGATTGGAAAAGTCAGGAGAGTGCAAAGGTACTGTTTTCTATCAGTTGGCAAGGTGCGCACACAATCCCAGTGTTGTACAGCTTGCTTCTTCACCTTCCCGAAGCTGCCGCTCTCGCCGGCTGCCGGAGCCCAAGAAGCGGCTTCTTCGCGCAAAGACGATTGTGCCGCTCACAGTGCTCTCCTTAGCGCGGCTTCTGCCGAAAGACGCCCGGCAGCGGCTCTTACCTCCGGAGAGCATCCTACCTTCCTCTTTAGCTCCTCTTCTCATCTACACCTCGGCAACAAGCTTTTCCACTATGTCTGGCTAGGAAAAACTGTGCCAGCACAGAAAACATCTCCCATCGTGTTCTAGAAGTTGCACGGATGTCTGCCAAGTGTTTGGCAGGAAGAAAAGAAAAGTTGTCCAAAACAGCTTCCAATCGAATGTTCCTGTGATTGGAAAAGTCAGGAGAGTGCAAAGGTACTGTTTTCTATCAGTTGGCAAGGTGCGCACACCATCCCAGTGTTGTACAGCTTGCTTCTTCACCTTCCCGAAGCTGCCGCTCTCGCCGGCTGCCGGAGCCCAAGAAGCGGCTTCTTCGCGCAAAGACGATTGTGCCGCTCACAGTGCTCTCCTTAGCGCGGCTTCTGCCGAAAGACGCCCGGCAGCGGCTCTTACCTCCGGAGAGCATCCTACCTTCCTCTTTAGCTCCTCTTCTCATCTACACCTCGGCAACAAGCTTTTCCACTATGTCTGGCTAGGAAAAACTGTGCCAGCACAGAAAACATCTCCCCTCGTGTTCTAGAAGTTGCACGGATGTCTGCCAAGTGTTTGGCAGGAAGAAAAGAAAAGTTGTCCAAAACAGCTTCCAATCGAATGTTCCTGTGATTGGAAAAGTCAGGAGAGTGCAAAGGTACTGTTTTCTATCAGTTGGCAAGGTGCGCACACAATCCCAGTGTTGTACAGCTTGCTTCTTCACCTTCCCGAAGCTGCCGCTCTCGCCGGCTGCCGGAGCCCAAGAAGCGGCTTCTTCGCGCAAAGACGATTGTGCCGCTCACAGCGCTCTCCTTAGCGCGGCTTCTGCCGAAAGACGCCCGGCAGCGGCTCTTACCTCCGGAGAGCATCCTACCTTCGTCTTTAGCTCCTCTTCTCATCTACACCTCGGCAACAAGCTTTTCCACTATGTCTGGCTAGGAAAAACTGTGCCAGCACAGAAAACATCTCCCATCGTGTTCTAGAAGTTGCACGGATGTCTGCCAAGTGTTTGGCAGGAAGAAAAGAAAAGTTGTCCAAAACAGCTTCCAATCGAATGTTCCTGTGATTGGAAAAGTCAGGAGAGTGCAAAGGTACTGTTTTCTATCAGTTGGCAAGGTGCGCACACAATCCCAGTGTTGTACAGCTTGCTTCTTCACCTTCCCGAAGCTGCCGCTCTCGCCGGCTGCCGGAGCCCAAGAAGCGGCTTCTTCGCGCAAAGACGATTGTGCCGCTCACAGTGCTCTCCTTAGCGCGGCTTCTGCCGAAAGACGCCCGGCAGCGGCTCTTACCTCCGGAGAGCATCCTACCTTCCTCTTTAGCTCCTCTTCTCATCTACACCTCGGCAACAAGCTTTTCCACTATGTCTGGCTAGGAAAAACTGTGCCAGCACAGAAAACATCTCCCATCGTGTTCTAGAAGTTGCACGGATGTCTGCCAAGTGTTTGGCAGGAAGAAAAGAAAAGTTGTCCAAAACAGCTTCCAATCGAATGTTCCTGTGATTGGAAAAGTCAGGAGAGTGCAAAGGTACTGTTTTCTATCAGTTGGCAAGGTGCGCACACAATCCCAGTGTTGTACAGCTTGCTTCTTCACCTTCCCGAAGCTGCCGCTCTCGCCGGCTGCCGGAGCCCAAGAAGCGGCTTCTTCGCGCAAAGACGATTGTGCCGCTCACAGCGCTCTCCTTAGCGCGGCTTCTGCCGAAAGACGCCCGGCAGCGGCTCTTACCTCCGGAGAGCATCCTACCTTCCTCTTTAGCTCCTCTTCTCATCTACACCTCGGCAACAAGCTTTTCCACTATGTCTGGCTAGGAAAAACTGTGCCAGCACAGAAAACATCTCCCATCGTGTTCTAGAAGTTGCACGGATGTCTGCCAAGTGTTTGGCAGGAAGAAAAGAAAAGTTGTCCAAAACAGCTTCCAATCGAATGTTCCTGTGATTGGAAAAGTCAGGAGAGTGCAAAGGTACTGTTTTCTATCAGTTGGCAAGGTGCGCACACAATCCCAGTGTTGTACAGCTTGCTTCTTCACCTTCCCGAAGCTGCCGCTCTCGCCGGCTGCCGGAGCCCAAGAAGCGGCTTCTTCGCGCAAAGACGATTGTGCCGCTCACAGTGCTCTCCTTAGCGCGGCTTCTGCCGAAAGACGCCCGGCAGCGGCTCTTACCTCCGGAGAGCATCCTACCTTCCTCTTTAGCTCCTCTTCTCATCTACACCTCGGCAACAAGCTTTTCCACTATGTCTGGCTAGGAAAAACTGTGCCAGCACAGAAAACATCTCCCATCGTGTTCTAGAAGTTGCACGGATGTCTGCCAAGTGTTTGGCAGGAAGAAAAGAAAAGTTGTCCAAAACAGCTTCCAATCGAATGTTCCTGTGATTGGAAAAGTCAGGAGAGTGCAAAGGTACTGTTTTCTATCAGTTGGCAAGGTGGGCACACCATCCCAGTGTTGTACAGCTTGCTTCTTCACCTTCCCGAAGCTGCCGCTCTCGCCGGCTGCCGGAGCCCAAGAAGCGGCTTCTTCGCGCAAAGACGATTGTGCCGCTCACAGCGCTCTCCTTAGCGCGGCTTCTGCCGAAAGACGCCCGGCAGCGGCTCTTACCTCCGGAGAGCATCCTACCTTCCTCTTTAGCTCCTCTTCTCATCTACACCTCGGCAACAAGCTTTTCCACTATGTCTGGCTAGGAAAAACTGTGCCAGCACAGAAAACATCTCCCCTCGTGTTCTAGAAGTTGCACGGATGTCTGCCAAGTGTTTGGCAGGAAGAAAAGAAAAGTTGTCCAAAACAGCTTCCAATCGAATGTTCCTGTGATTGGAAAAGTCAGGAGAGTGCAAAGGTACTGTTTTCTATCAGTTGGCAAGGTGCGCACACAATCCCAGTGTTGTACAGCTTGCTTCTTCACCTTCCCGAAGCTGCCGCTCTCGCCGGCTGCCGGAGCCCAAGAAGCGGCTTCTTCGCGCAAAGACGATTGTGCCGCTCACAGCGCTCTCCTTAGCGCGGCTTCTGCCGAAAGACGCCCGGCAGCGGCTCTTACCTCCGGAGAGCATCCTACCTTCCTCTTTAGCTCCTCTTCTCATCTACACCTCGGCAACAAGCTTTTCCACTATGTCTGGCTAGGAAAAACTGTGCCAGCACAGAAAACATCTCCCATCGTGTTCTAGAAGTTGCACGGATGTCTGCCAAGTGTTTGGCAGGAAGAAAAGAAAAGTTGTCCAAAACAGCTTCCAATCGAATGTTCCTGTGATTGGAAAAGTCAGGAGAGTGCAAAGGTACTGTTTTCTATCAGTTGGCAAGGTGCGCACACAATCCCAGTGTTGTACAGCTTGCTTCTTCACCTTCCCGAAGCTGCCGCTCTCGCCGGCTGCCGGAGCCCAAGAAGCGGCTTCTTCGCGCAAAGACGATTGTGCCGCTCACAGTGCTCTCCCTAGCGCGGCTTCTGCCGAAAGACGCCCGGCAGCGGCTCTTACCTCCGGAGAGCATCCTACCTTCCTCTTTAGCTCCTCTTCTCATCTACACCTCGGCAACAAGCTTTTCCACTATGTCTGGCTAGGAAAAACTGTGCCAGCACAGAAAACATCTCCCATCGTGTTCTAGAATTTGCACGGATGTCTGCCAAGTGTTTGGCAGGAAGAAAAGAAAAGTTGTCCAAAACAGCTTCCAATCGAGTGTTCCTGTGATTGGAAAAGTCAGGAGAGTGCAAAGGTACTGTTTTCTATCAGTTGGCAAGGTGCGCACACAATCCCAGTGTTGTACAGCTTGCTTCTTCACCTTCCCGAAGCTGCCGCTCTCGCCGGCTGCCGGAGCCCAAGAAGCGGCTTCTTCGCGCAAAGACGATTGTGCCGCTCACAGTGCTCTCCTTAGCGCGGCTTCTGCCGAAAGACGCCCGGCAGCGGCTCTTACCTCCGGAGAGCATCCTACCTTCCTCTTTAGCTCCTCTTCTCATCTACACCTCGGCAACAAGCTTTTCCACTATGTCTGGCTAGGAAAAACTGTGCCAGCACAGAAAACATCTCCCATCGTGTTCTAGAAGTTGCACGGATGTCTGCCAAGTGTTTGGCAGGAAGAAAAGAAAAGTTGTCCAAAACGGCTTCCAATCGAATGTTCCTGTGATTGGAAAAGTCAGGAGAGTGCAAAGGTACTGTTTTCTATCAGTTGGCAAGGTGCGCACACAATCCCAGTGTTGTACAGCTTGCTTCTTCACCTTCCCGAAGCTGCCGCTCTCGCCGGCTGCCGGAGCCCAAGAAGCGGCTTCTTCGCGCAAAGACGATTGTGCCGCTCACAGCGCTCTCCTTAGCGCGGCTTCTGCCGAAAGACGCCCGGCAGCGGCTCTTACCTCCGGAGAGCATCCTACCTTCCTCTTTAGCTCCTCTTCTCATCTACACCTCGGCAACAAGCTTTTCCACTATGTCTGGCTAGGAAAAACTGTGCCAGCACAGAAAACATCTCCCATCGTGTTCTAGAAGTTGCACGGATGTCTGCCAAGTGTTTGGCAGGAAGAAAAGAAAAGTTGTCCAAAACAGCTTCCAATCGAATGTTCCTGTGATTGGAAAAGTCAGGAGAGTGCAAAGGTACTGTTTTCTATCAGTTGGCAAGGTGGGCACACCATCCCAGTGTTGTACAGCTTGCTTCTTCACCTTCCCGAAGCTGCCGCTCTCGCCGGCTGCCGGAGCCCAAGAAGCGGCTTCTTCGCGCAAAGACGATTGTGCCGCTCACAGCGCTCTCCTTAGCGCGGCTTCTGCCGAAAGACGCCCGGCAGCGGCTCTTACCTCCGGAGAGCATCCTACCTTCCTCTTTAGCTCCTCTTCTCATCTACACCTCGGCAACAAGCTTTCCCACTATGTCTGGCTAGGAAAAACTGTGCCAGCACAGAAAACATCTCCCATCGTGTTCTAGAAGTTGCACGGATGTCTGCCAAGTGTTTGGCAGGAAGAAAAGAAAAGTTGTCCAAAACAGCTTCCAATCGAATGTTCCTGTGATTGGAAAAGTCAGGAGAGTGCAAAGGTACTGTTTTCTATCAGTTGGCAAGGTGCGCACACAATCCCAGTGTTGTACAGCTTGCTTCTTCACCTTCCCGAAGCTGCCGCTCTCGCCGGCTGCCGGAGCCCAAGAAGCGGCTTCTTCGCGCAAAGACGATTGTGCCGCTCACAGTGCTCTCCTTAGCGCGGCTTCTGCCGAAAGACGCCCGGCAGCGGCTCTTACCTCCGGAGAGCATCCTACCTTCCTCTTTAGCTCCTCTTCTCATCTACACCTCGGCAACAAGCTTTTCCACTATGTCTGGCTAGGAAAAACTGTGCCAGCACAGAAAACATCTCCCATCGTGTTCTAGAATTTGCACGGATGTCTGCCAAGTGTTTGGCAGGAAGAAAAGAAAAGTTGTCCAAAACAGCTTCCAATCGAATGTTCCTGTGATTGGAAAAGTCAGGAGAGTGCAAAGGTACTGTTTTCTATCAGTTGGCAAGGTGCGCACACAATCCCAGTGTTGTACAGCTTGCTTCTTCACCTTCCCGAAGCTGCCGCTCTCGCCGGCTGCCGGAGCCCAAGAAGCGGCTTCTTCGCGCAAAGACGATTGTGCCGCTCACAGCGCTCTCCTTAGCGCGGCTTCTGCCGAAAGACGCCCGGCAGCGGCTCTTACCTCCGGAGAGCATCCTACCTTCCTCTTTAGCTCCTCTTCTCATCTACACCTCGGCAACAAGCTTTTCCACTATGTCTGGCTAGGAAAAACTGTGCCAGCACAGAAAACATCTCCCCTCGTGTTCTAGAAGTTGCACGGATGTCTGCCAAGTGTTTGGCAGGAAGAAAAGAAAAGTTGTCCAAAACAGCTTCCAATCGAATGTTCCTGTGATTGGAAAAGTCAGGAGAGTGCAAAGGTACTGTTTTCTATCAGTTGGCAAGGTGCGCACACAATCCCAGTGTTGTACAGCTTGCTTCTTCACCTTCCCGAAGCTGCCGCTCTCGCCGGCTGCCGGAGCCCAAGAAGCGGCTTCTTCGCGCAAAGACGATTGTGCCGCTCACAGCGCTCTCCTTAGCGCGGCTTCTGCCGAAAGACGCCCGGCAGCGGCTCTTACCTCCGGAGAGCATCCTACCTTCCTCTTTAGCTCCTCTTCTCATCTACACCTCGGCAACAAGCTTTCCCACTATGTCTGGCTAGGAAAAACTGTGCCAGCACAGAAAACATCTCCCATCGTGTTCTAGAAGTTGCACGGATGTCTGCCAAGTGTTTGGCAGGAAGAAAAGAAAAGTTGTCCAAAACAGCTTCCAATCGAATGTTCCTGTGATTGGAAAAGTCAGGAGAGTGCAAAGGTACTGTTTTCTATCAGTTGGCAAGGTGCGCACACAATCCCAGTGTTGTACAGCTTGCTTCTTCACCTTCCCGAAGCTGCCGCTCTCGCCGGCTGCCGGAGCCCAAGAAGCGGCTTCTTCGCGCAAAGACGATTGTGCCGCTCACAGCGCTCTCCTTAGCGCTGCTTCTGCCGAAAGACGCCCGGCAGCGGCTCTTACCTCCGGAGAGCATCCTACCTTCCTCTTTAGCTCCTCTTCTCATCTACACCTCGGCAACAAGCTTTTCCACTATGTCTGGCTAGGAAAAACTGTGCCAGCACAGAAAACATCTCCCATCGTGTTCTAGAAGTTGCACGGATGTCTGCCAAGTGTTTGGCAGGAAGAAAAGAAAAGTTGTCCAAAACGGCTTCCAATCGAATGTTCCTGTGATTGGAAAAGTCAGGAGAGTGCAAAGGTACTGTTTTCTATCAGTTGGCAAGGTGCGCACACAATCCCAGTGTTGTACAGCTTGCTTCTTCACCTTCCCGAAGCTGCCGCTCTCGCCGGCTGCCGGAGCCCAAGAAGCGGCTTCTTCGCGCAAAGACGATTGTGCCGCTCACAGCGCTCTCCTTAGCGCTGCTTCTGCCGAAAGACGCCCGGCAGCGGCTCTTACCTCCGGAGAGCATCCTACCTTCCTCTTTAGCTCCTCTTCTCATCTACACCTCGGCAACAAGCTTTTCCACTATGTCTGGCTAGGAAAAACTGTGCCAGCACAGAAAACATCTCCCATCGTGTTCTAGAAGTTGCACGGATGTCTGCCAAGTGTTTGGCAGGAAGAAAAGAAAAGTTGTCCAAAACAGCTTCCAATCGAATGTTCCTGTGATTGGAAAAGTCAGGAGAGTGCAAAGGTACTGTTTTCTATCAGTTGGCAAGGTGGGCACACCATCCCAGTGTTGTACAGCTTGCTTCTTCACCTTCCCGAAGCTGCCGCTCTCGCCGGCTGCCGGAGCCCAAGAAGCGGCTTCTTCGCGCAAAGACGATTGTGCCGCTCACAGCGCTCTCCTTAGCGCGGCTTCTGCCGAAAGACGCCCGGCAGCGGCTCTTACCTCCGGAGAGCATCCTACCTTCCTCTTTAGCTCCTCTTCTCATCTACACCTCGGCAACAAGCTTTCCCACTATGTCTGGCTAGGAAAAACTGTGCCAGCACAGAAAACATCTCCCATCGTGTTCTAGAAGTTGCACGGATGTCTGCCAAGTGTTTGGCAGGAAGAAAAGAAAAGTTGTCCAAAACAGCTTCCAATCGAATGTTCCTGTGATTGGAAAAGTCAGGAGAGTGCAAAGGTACTGTTTTCTATCAGTTGGCAAGGTGCGCACACAATCCCAGTGTTGTACAGCTTGCTTCTTCACCTTCCCGAAGCTGCCGCTCTCGCCGGCTGCCGGAGCCCAAGAAGCGGCTTCTTCGCGCAAAGACGATTGTGCCGCTCACAGTGCTCTCCTTAGCGCGGCTTCTGCCGAAAGACGCCCGGCAGCGGCTCTTACCTCCGGAGAGCATCCTACCTTCCTCTTTAGCTCCTCTTCTCATCTACACCTCGGCAACAAGCTTTTCCACTATGTCTGGCTAGGAAAAACTGTGCCAGCACAGAAAACATCTCCCATCGTGTTCTAGAATTTGCACGGATGTCTGCCAAGTGTTTGGCAGGAAGAAAAGAAAAGTTGTCCAAAACAGCTTCCAATCGAATGTTCCTGTGATTGGAAAAGTCAGGAGAGTGCAAAGGTACTGTTTTCTATCAGTTGGCAAGGTGCGCACACAATCCCAGTGTTGTACAGCTTGCTTCTTCACCTTCCCGAAGCTGCCGCTCTCGCCGGCTGCCGGAGCCCAAGAAGCGGCTTCTTCGCGCAAAGACGATTGTGCCGCTCACAGCGCTCTCCTTAGCGCGGCTTCTGCCGAAAGACGCCCGGCAGCGGCTCTTACCTCCGGAGAGCATCCTACCTTCCTCTTTAGCTCCTCTTCTCATCTACACCTCGGCAACAAGCTTTTCCACTATGTCTGGCTAGGAAAAACTGTGCCAGCACAGAAAACATCTCCCCTCGTGTTCTAGAAGTTGCACGGATGTCTGCCAAGTGTTTGGCAGGAAGAAAAGAAAAGTTGTCCAAAACAGCTTCCAATCGAATGTTCCTGTGATTGGAAAAGTCAGGAGAGTGCAAAGGTACTGTTTTCTATCAGTTGGCAAGGTGCGCACACAATCCCAGTGTTGTACAGCTTGCTTCTTCACCTTCCCGAAGCTGCCGCTCTCGCCGGCTGCCGGAGCCCAAGAAGCGGCTTCTTCGCGCAAAGACGATTGTGCCGCTCACAGCGCTCTCCTTAGCGCGGCTTCTGCCGAAAGACGCCCGGCAGCGGCTCTTACCTCCGGAGAGCATCCTACCTTCCTCTTTAGCTCCTCTTCTCATCTACACCTCGGCAACAAGCTTTTCCACTATGTCTGGCTAGGAAAAACTGTGCCAGCACAGAAAACATCTCCCATCGTGTTCTAGAATTTGCACGGATGTCTGCCAAGTGTTTGGCAGGAAGAAAAGAAAAGTTGTCCAAAACAGCTTCCAATCGAGTGTTCCTGTGATTGGAAAAGTCAGGAGAGTGCAAAGGTACTGTTTTCTATCAGTTGGCAAGGTGCGCACACAATCCCAGTGTTGTACAGCTTGCTTCTTCACCTTCCCGAAGCTGCCGCTCTCGCCGGCTGCCGGAGCCCAAGAAGCGGCTTCTTCGCGCAAAGACGATTGTGCCGCTCACAGTGCTCTCCTTAGCGCGGCTTCTGCCGAAAGACGCCCGGCAGCGGCTCTTACCTCCGGAGAGCATCCTACCTTCCTCTTTAGCTCCTCTTCTCATCTACACCTCGGCAACAAGCTTTTCCACTATGTCTGGCTAGGAAAAACTGTGCCAGCACAGAAAACATCTCCCATCGTGTTCTAGAAGTTGCACGGATGTCTGCCAAGTGTTTGGCAGGAAGAAAAGAAAAGTTGTCCAAAACGGCTTCCAATCGAATGTTCCTGTGATTGGAAAAGTCAGGAGAGTGCAAAGGTACTGTTTTCTATCAGTTGGCAAGGTGCGCACACAATCCCAGTGTTGTACAGCTTGCTTCTTCACCTTCCCGAAGCTGCCGCTCTCGCCGGCTGCCGGAGCCCAAGAAGCGGCTTCTTCGCGCAAAGACGATTGTGCCGCTCACAGCGCTCTCCTTAGCGCTGCTTCTGCCGAAAGACGCCCGGCAGCGGCTCTTACCTCCGGAGAGCATCCTACCTTCCTCTTTAGCTCCTCTTCTCATCTACACCTCGGCAACAAGCTTTTCCACTATGTCTGGCTAGGAAAAACTGTGCCAGCACAGAAAACATCTCCCATCGTGTTCTAGAAGTTGCACGGATGTCTGCCAAGTGTTTGGCAGGAAGAAAAGAAAAGTTGTCCAAAACAGCTTCCAATCGAATGTTCCTGTGATTGGAAAAGTCAGGAGAGTGCAAAGGTACTGTTTTCTATCAGTTGGCAAGGTGGGCACACCATCCCAGTGTTGTACAGCTTGCTTCTTCACCTTCCCGAAGCTGCCGCTCTCGCCGGCTGCCGGAGCCCAAGAAGCGGCTTCTTCGCGCAAAGACGATTGTGCCGCTCACAGCGCTCTCCTTAGCGCGGCTTCTGCCGAAAGACGCCCGGCAGCGGCTCTTACCTCCGGAGAGCATCCTACCTTCCTCTTTAGCTCCTCTTCTCATCTACACCTCGGCAACAAGCTTTCCCACTATGTCTGGCTAGGAAAAACTGTGCCAGCACAGAAAACATCTCCCATCGTGTTCTAGAAGTTGCACGGATGTCTGCCAAGTGTTTGGCAGGAAGAAAAGAAAAGTTGTCCAAAACAGCTTCCAATCGAATGTTCCTGTGATTGGAAAAGTCAGGAGAGTGCAAAGGTACTGTTTTCTATCAGTTGGCAAGGTGCGCACACAATCCCAGTGTTGTACAGCTTGCTTCTTCACCTTCCCGAAGCTGCCGCTCTCGCCGGCTGCCGGAGCCCAAGAAGCGGCTTCTTCGCGCAAAGACGATTGTGCCGCTCACAGTGCTCTCCTTAGCGCGGCTTCTGCCGAAAGACGCCCGGCAGCGGCTCTTACCTCCGGAGAGCATCCTACCTTCCTCTTTAGCTCCTCTTCTCATCTACACCTCGGCAACAAGCTTTTCCACTATGTCTGGCTAGGAAAAACTGTGCCAGCACAGAAAACATCTCCCATCGTGTTCTAGAATTTGCACGGATGTCTGCCAAGTGTTTGGCAGGAAGAAAAGAAAAGTTGTCCAAAACAGCTTCCAATCGAATGTTCCTGTGATTGGAAAAGTCAGGAGAGTGCAAAGGTACTGTTTTCTATCAGTTGGCAAGGTGCGCACACAATCCCAGTGTTGTACAGCTTGCTTCTTCACCTTCCCGAAGCTGCCGCTCTCGCCGGCTGCCGGAGCCCAAGAAGCGGCTTCTTCGCGCAAAGACGATTGTGCCGCTCACAGCGCTCTCCTTAGCGCGGCTTCTGCCGAAAGACGCCCGGCAGCGGCTCTTACCTCCGGAGAGCATCCTACCTTCCTCTTTAGCTCCTCTTCTCATCTACACCTCGGCAACAAGCTTTTCCACTATGTCTGGCTAGGAAAAACTGTGCCAGCACAGAAAACATCTCCCCTCGTGTTCTAGAAGTTGCACGGATGTCTGCCAAGTGTTTGGCAGGAAGAAAAGAAAAGTTGTCCAAAACAGCTTCCAATCGAATGTTCCTGTGATTGGAAAAGTCAGGAGAGTGCAAAGGTACTGTTTTCTATCAGTTGGCAAGGTGCGCACACAATCCCAGTGTTGTACAGCTTGCTTCTTCACCTTCCCGAAGCTGCCGCTCTCGCCGGCTGCCGGAGCCCAAGAAGCGGCTTCTTCGCGCAAAGACGATTGTGCCGCTCACAGCGCTCTCCTTAGCGCTGCTTCTGCCGAAAGACGCCCGGCAGCGGCTCTTACCTCCGGAGAGCATCCTACCTTCCTCTTTAGCTCCTCTTCTCATCTACACCTCGGCAACAAGCTTTTCCACTATGTCTGGCTAGGAAAAACTGTGCCAGCACAGAAAACATCTCCCATCGTGTTCTAGAAGTTGCACGGATGTCTGCCAAGTGTTTGGCAGGAAGAAAAGAAAAGTTGTCCAAAACGGCTTCCAATCGAATGTTCCTGTGATTGGAAAAGTCAGGAGAGTGCAAAGGTACTGTTTTCTATCAGTTGGCAAGGTGCGCACACAATCCCAGTGTTGTACAGCTTGCTTCTTCACCTTCCCGAAGCTGCCGCTCTCGCCGGCTGCCGGAGCCCAAGAAGCGGCTTCTTCGCGCAAAGACGATTGTGCCGCTCACAGCGCTCTCCTTAGCGCTGCTTCTGCCGAAAGACGCCCGGCAGCGGCTCTTACCTCCGGAGAGCATCCTACCTTCCTCTTTAGCTCCTCTTCTCATCTACACCTCGGCAACAAGCTTTTCCACTATGTCTGGCTAGGAAAAACTGTGCCAGCACAGAAAACATCTCCCATCGTGTTCTAGAAGTTGCACGGATGTCTGCCAAGTGTTTGGCAGGAAGAAAAGAAAAGTTGTCCAAAACAGCTTCCAATCGAATGTTCCTGTGATTGGAAAAGTCAGGAGAGTGCAAAGGTACTGTTTTCTATCAGTTGGCAAGGTGGGCACACCATCCCAGTGTTGTACAGCTTGCTTCTTCACCTTCCCGAAGCTGCCGCTCTCGCCGGCTGCCGGAGCCCAAGAAGCGGCTTCTTCGCGCAAAGACGATTGTGCCGCTCACAGCGCTCTCCTTAGCGCGGCTTCTGCCGAAAGACGCCCGGCAGCGGCTCTTACCTCCGGAGAGCATCCTACCTTCCTCTTTAGCTCCTCTTCTCATCTACACCTCGGCAACAAGCTTTCCCACTATGTCTGGCTAGGAAAAACTGTGCCAGCACAGAAAACATCTCCCATCGTGTTCTAGAAGTTGCACGGATGTCTGCCAAGTGTTTGGCAGGAAGAAAAGAAAAGTTGTCCAAAACAGCTTCCAATCGAATGTTCCTGTGATTGGAAAAGTCAGGAGAGTGCAAAGGTACTGTTTTCTATCAGTTGGCAAGGTGCGCACACAATCCCAGTGTTGTACAGCTTGCTTCTTCACCTTCCCGAAGCTGCCGCTCTCGCCGGCTGCCGGAGCCCAAGAAGCGGCTTCTTCGCGCAAAGACGATTGTGCCGCTCACAGTGCTCTCCTTAGCGCGGCTTCTGCCGAAAGACGCCCGGCAGCGGCTCTTACCTCCGGAGAGCATCCTACCTTCCTCTTTAGCTCCTCTTCTCATCTACACCTCGGCAACAAGCTTTTCCACTATGTCTGGCTAGGAAAAACTGTGCCAGCACAGAAAACATCTCCCATCGTGTTCTAGAATTTGCACGGATGTCTGCCAAGTGTTTGGCAGGAAGAAAAGAAAAGTTGTCCAAAACAGCTTCCAATCGAATGTTCCTGTGATTGGAAAAGTCAGGAGAGTGCAAAGGTACTGTTTTCTATCAGTTGGCAAGGTGCGCACACAATCCCAGTGTTGTACAGCTTGCTTCTTCACCTTCCCGAAGCTGCCGCTCTCGCCGGCTGCCGGAGCCCAAGAAGCGGCTTCTTCGCGCAAAGACGATTGTGCCGCTCACAGCGCTCTCCTTAGCGCGGCTTCTGCCGAAAGACGCCCGGCAGCGGCTCTTACCTCCGGAGAGCATCCTACCTTCCTCTTTAGCTCCTCTTCTCATCTACACCTCGGCAACAAGCTTTTCCACTATGTCTGGCTAGGAAAAACTGTGCCAGCACAGAAAACATCTCCCCTCGTGTTCTAGAAGTTGCACGGATGTCTGCCAAGTGTTTGGCAGGAAGAAAAGAAAAGTTGTCCAAAACAGCTTCCAATCGAATGTTCCTGTGATTGGAAAAGTCAGGAGAGTGCAAAGGTACTGTTTTCTATCAGTTGGCAAGGTGCGCACACAATCCCAGTGTTGTACAGCTTGCTTCTTCACCTTCCCGAAGCTGCCGCTCTCGCCGGCTGCCGGAGCCCAAGAAGCGGCTTCTTCGCGCAAAGACGATTGTGCCGCTCACAGTGCTCTCCTTAGCGCGGCTTCTGCCGAAAGACGCCCGGCAGCGGCTCTTACCTCCGGAGAGCATCCTACCTTCCTCTTTAGCTCCTCTTCTCATCTACACCTCGGCAACAAGCTTTCCCACTATGTCTGGCTAGGAAAAACTGTGCCAGCACAGAAAACATCTCCCATCGTGTTCTAGAAGTTGCACGGATGTCTGCCAAGTGTTTGGCAGGAAGAAAAGAAAAGTTGTCCAAAACAGCTTCCAATCGAATGTTCCTGTGATTGGAAAAGTCAGGAGAGTGCAAAGGTACTGTTTTCTATCAGTTGGCAAGGTGCGCACACAATCCCAGTGTTGTACAGCTTGCTTCTTCACCTTCCCGAAGCTGCCGCTCTCGCCGGCTGCCGGAGCCCAAGAAGCGGCTTCTTCGCGCAAAGACGATTGTGCCGCTCACAGCGCTCTCCTTAGCGCGGCTTCTGCCGAAAGACGCCCGGCAGCGGCTCTTACCTCCGGAGAGCATCCTACCTTCCTCTTTAGCTCCTCTTCTCATCTACACCTCGGCAACAAGCTTTTCCACTATGTCTGGCTAGGAAAAACTGTGCCAGCACAGAAAACATCTCCCCTCGTGTTCTAGAAGTTGCACGGATGTCTGCCAAGTGTTTGGCAGGAAGAAAAGAAAAGTTGTCCAAAACAGCTTCCAATCGAATGTTCCTGTGATTGGAAAAGTCAGGAGAGTGCAAAGGTACTGTTTTCTATCAGTTGGCAAGGTGCGCACACAATCCCAGTGTTGTACAGCTTGCTTCTTCACCTTCCCGAAGCTGCCGCTCTCGCCGGCTGCCGGAGCCCAAGAAGCGGCTTCTTCGCGCAAAGACGATTGTGCCGCTCACAGTGCTCTCCTTAGCGCGGCTTCTGCCGAAAGACGCCCGGCAGCGGCTCTTACCTCCGGAGAGCATCCTACCTTCCTCTTTAGCTCCTCTTCTCATCTACACCTCGGCAACAAGCTTTCCCACTATGTCTGGCTAGGAAAAACTGTGCCAGCACAGAAAACATCTCCCATCGTGTTCTAGAAGTTGCACGGATGTCTGCCAAGTGTTTGGCAGGAAGAAAAGAAAAGTTGTCCAAAACAGCTTCCAATCGAATGTTCCTGTGATTGGAAAAGTCAGGAGAGTGCAAAGGTACTGTTTTCTATCAGTTGGCAAGGTGCGCACACAATCCCAGTGTTGTACAGCTTGCTTCTTCACCTTCCCGAAGCTGCCGCTCTCGCCGGCTGCCGGAGCCCAAGAAGCGGCTTCTTCGCGCAAAGACGATTGTGCCGCTCACAGCGCTCTCCTTAGCGCGGCTTCTGCCGAAAGACGCCCGGCAGCGGCTCTTACCTCCGGAGAGCATCCTACCTTCCTCTTTAGCTCCTCTTCTCATCTACACCTCGGCAACAAGCTTTTCCACTATGTCTGGCTAGGAAAAACTGTGCCAGCACAGAAAACATCTCCCATCGTGTTCTAGAAGTTGCACGGATGTCTGCCAAGTGTTTGGCAGGAAGAAAAGAAAAGTTGTCCAAAACAGCTTCCAATCGAATGTTCCTGTGATTGGAAAAGTCAGGAGAGTGCAAAGGTACTGTTTTCTATCAGTTGGCAAGGTGCGCACACAAACCCAGTGTTGTACAGCTTGCTTCTTCACCTTCCCGAAGCTGCCGCTCTCGCCGGCTGCCGGAGCCCAAGAAGCGGCTTCTTCGCGCAAAGACGATTGTGCCGCTCACAGTGCTCTCCTTAGCGCGGCTTCTGCCGAAAGACGCCCGGCAGCGGCTCTTACCTCCGGAGAGCATCCTACCTTCCTCTTTAGCTCCTCTTCTCATCTACACCTCGGCAACAAGCTTTTCCACTATGTCTGGCTAGGAAAAACTGTGCCAGCACAGAAAACATCTCCCATCGTGTTCTAGAAGTTGCACGGATGTCTGCCAAGTGTTTGGCAGGAAGAAAAGAAAAGTTGTCCAAAACAGCTTCCAATCGAATGTTCCTGTGATTGGAAAAGTCAGGAGAGTGCAAAGGTACTGTTTTCTATCAGTTGGCAAGGTGCGCACACAATCCCAGTGTTGTACAGCTTGCTTCTTCACCTTCCCGAAGCTGCCGCTCTCGCCGGCTGCCGGAGCCCAAGAAGCGGCTTCTTCGCGCAAAGACGATTGTGCCGCTCACAGTGCTCTCCCTAGCGCGGCTTCTGCCGAAAGACGCCCGGCAGCGGCTCTTACCTCCGGAGAGCATCCTACCTTCCTCTTTAGCTCCTCTTCTCATCTACACCTCGGCAACAAGCTTTTCCACTATGTCTGGCTAGGAAAAACTGTGCCAGCACAGAAAACATCTCCCATCGTGTTCTAGAAGTTGCACGGATGTCTGCCAAGTGTTTGGCAGGAAGAAAAGAAAAGTTGTCCAAAACAGCTTCCAATCGAGTGTTCCTGTGATTGGAAAAGTCAGGAGAGTGCAAAGGTACTGTTTTCTATCAGTTGGCAAGGTGCGCACACAATCCCAGTGTTGTACAGCTTGCTTCTTCACCTTCCCGAAGCTGCCGCTCTCGCCGGCTGCCGGAGCCCAAGAAGCGGCTTCTTCGCGCAAAGACGATTGTGCCGCTCACAGTGCTCTCCTTAGCGCGGCTTCTGCCGAAAGACGCCCGGCAGCGGCTCTTACCTCCGGAGAGCATCCTACCTTCCTCTTTAGCTCCTCTTCTCATCTACACCTCGGCAACAAGCTTTTCCACTATGTCTGGCTAGGAAAAACTGTGCCAGCACAGAAAACATCTCCCATCGTGTTCTAGAAGTTGCACGGATGTCTGCCAAGTGTTTGGCAGGAAGAAAAGAAAAGTTGTCCAAAACAGCTTCCAATCGAATGTTCCTGTGATTGGAAAAGTCAGGAGAGTGCAAAGGTACTGTTTTCTATCAGTTGGCAAGGTGGGCACACCATCCCAGTGTTGTACAGCTTGCTTCTTCACCTTCCCGAAGCTGCCGCTCTCGCCGGCTGCCGGAGCCCAAGAAGCGGCTTCTTCGCGCAAAGACGATTGTGCCGCTCACAGCGCTCTACTTAGCGCGGCTTCTGCCGAAAGACGCCCGGCAGCGGCTCTTACCTCCGGAGAGCATCCTACCTTCCTCTTTAGCTCCTCTTCTCATCTACACCTCGGCAACAAGCTTTTCCACTATGTCTGGCTAGGAAAAACTGTGCCAGCACAGAAAACATCTCCCATCGTGTTCTAGAAGTTGCACGGATGTCTGCCAAGTGTTTGGCAGGAAGAAAAGAAAAGTTGTCCAAAACAGCTTCCAATCGAATGTTCCTGTGATTGGAAAAGTCAGGAGAGTGCAAAGGTACTGTTTTCTATCAGTTGGCAAGGTGCGCACACAATCCCAGTGTTGTACAGCTTGCTTCTTCACCTTCCCGAAGCTGCCGCTCTCGCCGGCTGCCGGAGCCCAAGAAGCGGCTTCTTCGCGCAAAGACGATTGTGCCGCTCACAGCGCTCTCCTTAGCGCTGCTTCTGCCGAAAGACGCCCGGCAGCGGCTCTTACCTCCGGAGAGCATCCTACCTTCCTCTTTAGCTCCTCTTCTCATCTACACCTCGGCAACAAGCTTTTCCACTATGTCTGGCTAGGAAAAACTGTGCCAGCACAGAAAACATCTCCCATCGTGTTCTAGAAGTTGCACGGATGTCTGCCAAGTGTTTGGCAGGAAGAAAAGAAAAGTTGTCCAAAACAGCTTCCAATCGAATGTTCCTGTGATTGGAAAAGTCAGGAGAGTGCAAAGGTACTGTTTTCTATCAGTTGGCAAGGTGGGCACACCATCCCAGTGTTGTACAGCTTGCTTCTTCACCTTCCCGAAGCTGCCGCTCTCGCCGGCTGCCGGAGCCCAAGAAGCGGCTTCTTCGCGCAAAGACGATTGTGCCGCTCACAGCGCTCTCCTTAGCGCGGCTTCTGCCGAAAGACGCCCGGCAGCGGCTCTTACCTCCGGAGAGCATCCTACCTTCCTCTTTAGCTCCTCTTCTCATCTACACCTCGGCAACAAGCTTTTCCACTATGTCTGGCTAGGAAAAACTGTGCCAGCACAGAAAACATCTCCCATCGTGTTCTAGAAGTTGCACGGATGTCTGCCAAGTGTTTGGCAGGAAGAAAAGAAAAGTTGTCCAAAACAGCTTCCAATCGAATGTTCCTGTGATTGGAAAAGTCAGGAGAGTGCAAAGGTACTGTTTTCTATCAGTTGGCAAGGTGCGCACACAATCCCAGTGTTGTACAGCTTGCTTCTTCACCTTCCCGAAGCTGCCGCTCTCGCCGGCTGCCGGAGCCCAAGAAGCGGCTTCTTCGCGCAAAGACGATTGTGCCGCTCACAGTGCTCTCCTTAGCGCGGCTTCTGCCGAAAGACGCCCGGCAGCGGCTCTTACCTCCGGAGAGCATCCTACCTTCCTCTTTAGCTCCTCTTCTCATCTACACCTCGGCAACAAGCTTTTCCACTATGTCTGGCTAGGAAAAACTGTGCCAGCACAGAAAACATCTCCCATCGTGTTCTAGAAGTTGCACGGATGTCTGCCAAGTGTTTGGCAGGAAGAAAAGAAAAGTTGTCCAAAACAGCTTCCAATCGAATGTTCCTGTGATTGGAAAAGTCAGGAGAGTGCAAAGGTACTGTTTTCTATCAGTTGGCAAGGTGCGCACACAATCCCAGTGTTGTACAGCTTGCTTCTTCACCTTCCCGAAGCTGCCGCTCTCGCCGGCTGCCGGAGCCCAAGAAGCGGCTTCTTCGCGCAAAGACGATTGTGCCGCTCACAGCGCTCTCCTTAGCGCGGCTTCTGCCGAAAGACGCCCGGCAGCGGCTCTTACCTCCGGAGAGCATCCTACCTTCCTCTTTAGCTCCTCTTCTCATCTACACCTCGGCAACAAGCTTTTCCACTATGTCTGGCTAGGAAAAACTGTGCCAGCACAGAAAACATCTCCCATCGTGTTCTAGAAGTTGCACGGATGTCTGCCAAGTGTTGGCAGGAAGAAAAGAAAAGTTGTCCAAAACAGCTTCCAATCGAATGTTCCTGTGATTGGAAAAGTCAGGAGAGTGCAAAGGTACTGTTTTCTATCAGTTGGCAAGGTGCGCACACAATCCCAGTGTTGTACAGCTTGCTTCTTCACCTTCCCGAAGCTGCCGCTCTCGCCGGCTGCCGGAGCCCAAGAAGCGGCTTCTTCGCGCAAAGACGATTGTGCCGCTCACAGCGCTCTCCTTAGCGCGGCTTCTGCCGAAAGACGCCCGGCAGCGGCTCTTACCTCCGGAGAGCATCCTACCTTCCTCTTTAGCTCCTCTTCTCATCTACACCTCGGCAACAAGCTTTTCCACTATGTCTGGCTAGGAAAAACTGTGCCAGCACAGAAAACATCTCCCATCGTGTTCTAGAAGTTGCACGGATGTCTGCCAAGTGTTTGGCAGGAAGAAAAGAAAAGTTGTCCAAAACAGCTTCCAATCGAATGTTCCTGTGATTGGAAAAGTCAGGAGAGTGCAAAGGTACTGTTTTCTATCAGTTGGCAAGGTGCGCACACAATCCCAGTGTTGTACAGCTTGCTTCTTCACCTTCCCGAAGCTGCCGCTCTCGCCGGCTGCCGGAGCCCAAGAAGCGGCTTCTTCGCGCAAAGACGATTGTGCCGCTCACAGCGCTCTCCTTAGCGCGGCTTCTGCCGAAAGACGCCCGGCAGCGGCTCTTACCTCCGGAGAGCATCCTACCTTCCTCTTTAGCTCCTCTTCTCATCTACACCTCGGCAACAAGCTTTCCCACTATGTCTGGCTAGGAAAAACTGTGCCAGCACAGAAAACATCTCCCATCGTGTTCTAGAAGTTGCACGGATGTCTGCCAAGTGTTTGGCAGGAAGAAAAGAAAAGTTGTCCAAAACAGCTTCCAATCGAATGTTCCTGTGATTGGAAAAGTCAGGAGAGTGCAAAGGTACTGTTTTCTATCAGTTGGCAAGGTGCGCACACAATCCCAGTGTTGTACAGCTTGCTTCTTCACCTTCCCGAAGCTGCCGCTCTCGCCGGCTGCCGGAGCCCAAGAAGCGGCTTCTTCGCGCAAAGACGATTGTGCCGCTCACAGCGCTCTCCTTAGCGCGGCTTCTGCCGAAAGACGCCCGGCAGCGGCTCTTACCTCCGGAGAGCATCCTACCTTCCTCTTTAGCTCCTCTTCTCATCTACACCTCGGCAACAAGCTTTTCCACTATGTCTGGCTAGGAAAAACTGTGCCAGCACAGAAAACATCTCCCATCGTGTTCTAGAAGTTGCACGGATGTCTGCCAAGTGTTTGGCAGGAAGAAAAGAAAAGTTGTCCAAAACAGCTTCCAATCGAATGTTCCTGTGATTGGAAAAGTCAGGAGAGTGCAAAGGTACTGTTTTCTATCAGTTGGCAAGGTGCGCACACAATCCCAGTGTTGTACAGCTTGCTTCTTCACCTTCCCGAAGCTGCCGCTCTCGCCGGCTGCCGGAGCCCAAGAAGCGGCTTCTTCGCGCAAAGACGATTGTGCCGCTCACAGCGCTCTCCTTAGCGCGGCTTCTGCCGAAAGACGCCCGGCAGCGGCTCTTACCTCCGGAGAGCATCCTACCTTCCTCTTTAGCTCCTCTTCTCATCTACACCTCGGCAACAAGCTTTCCCACTATGTCTGGCTAGGAAAAACTGTGCCAGCACAGAAAACATCTCCCATCGTGTTCTAGAAGTTGCACGGATGTCTGCCAAGTGTTTGGCAGGAAGAAAAGAAAAGTTGTCCAAAACAGCTTCCAATCGAATGTTCCTGTGATTGGAAAAGTCAGGAGAGTGCAAAGGTACTGTTTTCTATCAGTTGGCAAGGTGCGCACACAATCCCAGTGTTGTACAGCTTGCTTCTTCACCTTCCCGAAGCTGCCGCTCTCGCCGGCTGCCGGAGCCCAAGAAGCGGCTTCTTCGCGCAAAGACGATTGTGCCGCTCACAGTGCTCTCCCTAGCGCGGCTTCTGCCGAAAGACGCCCGGCAGCGGCTCTTACCTCCGGAGAGCATCCTACCTTCCTCTTTAGCTCCTCTTCTCATCTACACCTCGGCAACAAGCTTTCCCACTATGTCTGGCTAGGAAAAACTGTGCCAGCACAGAAAACATCTCCCATCGTGTTCTAGAAGTTGCACGGATGTCTGCCAAGTGTTTGGCAGGAAGAAAAGAAAAGTTGTCCAAAACAGCTTCCAATCGAATGTTCCTGTGATTGGAAAAGTCAGGAGAGTGCAAAGGTACTGTTTTCTATCAGTTGGCAAGGTGCGCACACAATCCCAGTGTTGTACAGCTTGCTTCTTCACCTTCCCGAAGCTGCCGCTCTCGCCGGCTGCCGGAGCCCAAGAAGCGGCTTCTTCGCGCAAAGACGATTGTGCCGCTCACAGCGCTCTCCTTAGCGCGGCTTCTGCCGAAAGACGCCCGGCAGCGGCTCTTACCTCCGGAGAGCATCCTACCTTCCTCTTTAGCTCCTCTTCTCATCTACACCTCGGCAACAAGCTTTTCCACTATGTCTGGCTAGGAAAAACTGTGCCAGCACAGAAAACATCTCCCATCGTGTTCTAGAAGTTGCACGGATGTCTGCCAAGTGTTTGGCAGGAAGAAAAGAAAAGTTGTCCAAAACAGCTTCCAATCGAATGTTCCTGTGATTGGAAAAGTCAGGAGAGTGCAAAGGTACTGTTTTCTATCAGTTGGCAAGGTGCGCACACAATCCCAGTGTTGTACAGCTTGCTTCTTCACCTTCCCGAAGCTGCCGCTCTCGCCGGCTGCCGGAGCCCAAGAAGCGGCTTCTTCGCGCAAAGACGATTGTGCCGCTCACAGCGCTCTCCTTAGCGCGGCTTCTGCCGAAAGACGCCCGGCAGCGGCTCTTACCTCCGGAGAGCATCCTACCTTCCTCTTTAGCTCCTCTTCTCATCTACACCTCGGCAACAAGCTTTCCCACTATGTCTGGCTAGGAAAAACTGTGCCAGCACAGAAAACATCTCCCATCGTGTTCTAGAAGTTGCACGGATGTCTGCCAAGTGTTTGGCAGGAAGAAAAGAAAAGTTGTCCAAAACAGCTTCCAATCGAATGTTCCTGTGATTGGAAAAGTCAGGAGAGTGCAAAGGTACTGTTTTCTATCAGTTGGCAAGGTGCGCACACAATCCCAGTGTTGTACAGCTTGCTTCTTCACCTTCCCGAAGCTGCCGCTCTCGCCGGCTGCCGGAGCCCAAGAAGCGGCTTCTTCGCGCAAAGACGATTGTGCCGCTCACAGTGCTCTCCCTAGCGCGGCTTCTGCCGAAAGACGCCCGGCAGCGGCTCTTACCTCCGGAGAGCATCCTACCTTCCTCTTTAGCTCCTCTTCTCATCTACACCTCGGCAACAAGCTTTTCCACTATGTCTGGCTAGGAAAAACTGTGCCAGCACAGAAAACATCTCCCATCGTGTTCTAGAAGTTGCACGGATGTCTGCCAAGTGTTTGGCAGGAAGAAAAGAAAAGTTGTCCAAAACAGCTTCCAATCGAATGTTCCTGTGATTGGAAAAGTCAGGAGAGTGCAAAGGTACTGTTTTCTATCAGTTGGCAAGGTGCGCACACAATCCCAGTGTTGTACAGCTTGCTTCTTCACCTTCCCGAAGCTGCCGCTCTCGCCGGCTGCCGGAGCCCAAGAAGCGGCTTCTTCGCGCAAAGACGATTGTGCCGCTCACAGTGCTCTCCTTAGCGCGGCTTCTGCCGAAAGACGCCCGGCAGCGGCTCTTACCTCCGGAGAGCATCCTACCTTCCTCTTTAGCTCCTCTTCTCATCTACACCTCGGCAACAAGCTTTTCCACTATGTCTGGCTAGGAAAAACTGTGCCAGCACAGAAAACATCTCCCATCGTGTTCTAGAAGTTGCACGGATGTCTGCCAAGTGTTTGGCAGGAAGAAAAGAAAAGTTGTCCAAAACAGCTTCCAATCGAATGTTCCTGTGATTGGAAAAGTCAGGAGAGTGCAAAGGTACTGTTTTCTATCAGTTGGCAAGGTGCGCACACAATCCCAGTGTTGTACAGCTTGCTTCTTCACCTTCCCGAAGCTGCCGCTCTCGCCGGCTGCCGGAGCCCAAGAAGCGGCTTCTTCGCGCAAAGACGATTGTGCCGCTCACAGCGCTCTCCTTAGCGCGGCTTCTGCCGAAAGACGCCCGGCAGCGGCTCTTACCTCCGGAGAGCATCCTACCTTCCTCTTTAGCTCCTCTTCTCATCTACACCTCGGCAACAAGCTTTTCCACTATGTCTGGCTAGGAAAAACTGTGCCAGCACAGAAAACATCTCCCATCGTGTTCTAGAAGTTGCACGGATGTCTGCCAAGTGTTTGGCAGGAAGAAAAGAAAAGTTGTCCAAAACAGCTTCCAATCGAATGTTCCTGTGATTGGAAAAGTCAGGAGAGTGCAAAGGTACTGTTTTCTATCAGTTGGCAAGGTGCGCACACAATCCCAGTGTTGTACAGCTTGCTTCTTCACCTTCCCGAAGCTGCCGCTCTCGCCGGCTGCCGGAGCCCAAGAAGCGGCTTCTTCGCGCAAAGACGATTGTGCCGCTCACAGCGCTCTCCTTAGCGCGGCTTCTGCCGAAAGACGCCCGGCAGCGGCTCTTACCTCCGGAGAGCATCCTACCTTCCTCTTTAGCTCCTCTTCTCATCTACACCTCGGCAACAAGCTTTTCCACTATGTCTGGCTAGGAAAAACTGTGCCAGCACAGAAAACATCTCCCATCGTGTTCTAGAAGTTGCACGGATGTCTGCCAAGTGTTTGGCAGGAAGAAAAGAAAAGTTGTCCAAAACAGCTTCCAATCGAATGTTCCTGTGATTGGAAAAGTCAGGAGAGTGCAAAGGTACTGTTTTCTATCAGTTGGCAAGGTGCGCACACAATCCCAGTGTTGTACAGCTTGCTTCTTCACCTTCCCGAAGCTGCCGCTCTCGCCGGCTGCCGGAGCCCAAGAAGCGGCTTCTTCGCGCAAAGACGATTGTGCCGCTCACAGTGCTCTCCCTAGCGCGGCTTCTGCCGAAAGACGCCCGGCAGCGGCTCTTACCTCCGGAGAGCATCCTACCTTCCTCTTTAGCTCCTCTTCTCATCTACACCTCGGCAACAAGCTTTTCCACTATGTCTGGCTAGGAAAAACTGTGCCAGCACAGAAAACATCTCCCATCGTGTTCTAGAAGTTGCACGGATGTCTGCCAAGTGTTTGGCAGGAAGAAAAGAAAAGTTGTCCAAAACAGCTTCCAATCGAGTGTTCCTGTGATTGGAAAAGTCAGGAGAGTGCAAAGGTACTGTTTTCTATCAGTTGGCAAGGTGCGCACACAATCCCAGTGTTGTACAGCTTGCTTCTTCACCTTCCCGAAGCTGCCGCTCTCGCCGGCTGCCGGAGCCCAAGAAGCGGCTTCTTCGCGCAAAGACGATTGTGCCGCTCACAGTGCTCTCCTTAGCGCGGCTTCTGCCGAAAGACGCCCGGCAGCGGCTCTTACCTCCGGAGAGCATCCTACCTTCCTCTTTAGCTCCTCTTCTCATCTACACCTCGGCAACAAGCTTTTCCACTATGTCTGGCTAGGAAAAACTGTGCCAGCACAGAAAACATCTCCCATCGTGTTCTAGAAGTTGCACGGATGTCTGCCAAGTGTTTGGCAGGAAGAAAAGAAAAGTTGTCCAAAACAGCTTCCAATCGAATGTTCCTGTGATTGGAAAAGTCAGGAGAGTGCAAAGGTACTGTTTTCTATCAGTTGGCAAGGTGGGCACACCATCCCAGTGTTGTACAGCTTGCTTCTTCACCTTCCCGAAGCTGCCGCTCTCGCCGGCTGCCGGAGCCCAAGAAGCGGCTTCTTCGCGCAAAGACGATTGTGCCGCTCACAGCGCTCTCCTTAGCGCGGCTTCTGCCGAAAGACGCCCGGCAGCGGCTCTTACCTCCGGAGAGCATCCTACCTTCCTCTTTAGCTCCTCTTCTCATCTACACCTCGGCAACAAGCTTTTCCACTATGTCTGGCTAGGAAAAACTGTGCCAGCACAGAAAACATCTCCCATCGTGTTCTAGAAGTTGCACGGATGTCTGCCAAGTGTTTGGCAGGAAGAAAAGAAAAGTTGTCCAAAACAGCTTCCAATCGAATGTTCCTGTGATTGGAAAAGTCAGGAGAGTGCAAAGGTACTGTTTTCTATCAGTTGGCAAGGTGCGCACACAATCCCAGTGTTGTACAGCTTGCTTCTTCACCTTCCTGAAGCTGCCGCTTTCGCCGGCTGCCGGAGCCCAAGAAGCGGCTTCTTCGCGCAAAGACGATTGTGCCGCTCACAGTGCTCTCCTTAGCGCGGCTTCTGCCGAAAGACGCCCGGCAGCGGCTCTTACCTCCGGAGAGCATCCTACCTTCCTCTTTAGCTCCTCTTCTCATCTACACCTCGGCAACAAGCTTTTCCACTATGTCTGGCTAGGAAAAACTGTGCCAGCACAGAAAACATCTCCCATCGTGTTCTAGAAGTTGCACGGATGTCTGCCAAGTGTTTGGCAGGAAGAAAAGAAAAGTTGTCCAAAACGGCTTCCAATCGAACGTTCCTGTGATTGGAAAAGTCAGGAGAGTGCAAAGGTACTGTTTTCTATCAGTTGGCAAGGTGCGCACACAATCCCAGTGTTGTACAGCTTGCTTCTTCACCTTCCCGAAGCTGCCGCTCTCGCCGGCTGCCGGAGCCCAAGAAGCGGCTTCTTCGCGCAAAGACGATTGTGCCGCTCACAGTGCTCTCCTTAGCGCGGCTTCTGCCGAAAGACGCCCGGCAGCGGCTCTTACCTCCGGAGAGCATCCTACCTTCCTCTTTAGCTCCTCTTCTCATCTACACCTCGGCAACAAGCTTTCCCACTATGTCTGGCTAGGAAAAACTGTGCCAGCACAGAAAACATCTCCCATCGTGTTCTAGAAGTTGCACGGATGTCTGCCAAGTGTTTGGCAGGAAGAAAAGAAAAGTTGTCCAAAACGGCTTCCAATCGAATGTTCCTGTGATTGGAAAAGTCAGGAGAGTGCAAAGGTACTGTTTTCTATCAGTTGGCAAGGTGCGCACACAATCCCAGTGTTGTACAGCTTGCTTCTTCACCTTCCCGAAGCTGCCGCTCTCGCCGGCTGCCGGAGCCCAAGAAGCGGCTTCTTCGCGCAAAGACGATTGTGCCGCTCACAGTGCTCTCCTTAGCGCGGCTTCTGCCGAAAGACGCCCGGCAGCGGCTCTTACCTCCGGAGAGCATCCTACCTTCCTCTTTAGCTCCTCTTCTCATCTACACCTCGGCAACAAGCTTTTCCACTATGTCTGGCTAGGAAAAACTGTGCCAGCACAGAAAACATCTCCCCTCGTGTTCTAGAAGTTGCACGGATGTCTGCCAAGTGTTTGGCAGGAAGAAAAGAAAAGTTGTCCAAAACAGCTTCCAATCGAATGTTCCTGTGATTGGAAAAGTCAGGAGAGTGCAAAGGTACTGTTTTCTATCAGTTGGCAAGGTGCGCACACAATCCCAGTGTTGTACAGCTTGCTTCTTCACCTTCCCGAAGCTGCCGCTCTCGCCGGCTGCCGGAGCCCAAGAAGCGGCTTCTTCGCGCAAAGACGATTGTGCCGCTCACAGTGCTCTCCTTAGCGCGGCTTCTGCCGAAAGACGCCCGGCAGCGGCTCTTACCTCCGGAGAGCATCCTACCTTCCTCTTTAGCTCCTCTTCTCATCTACACCTCGGCAACAAGCTTTTCCACTATGTCTGGCTAGGAAAAACTGTGCCAGCACAGAAAACATCTCCCATCGTGTTCTAGAAGTTGCACGGATGTCTGCCAAGTGTTTGGCAGGAAGAAAAGAAAAGTTGTCCAAAACAGCTTCCAATCGAGTGTTCCTGTGATTGGAAAAGTCAGGAGAGTGCAAAGGTACTGTTTTCTATCAGTTGGCAAGGTGCGCACACAATCCCAGTGTTGTACAGCTTGCTTCTTCACCTTCCCGAAGCTGCCGCTCTCGCCGGCTGCCGGAGCCCAAGAAGCGGCTTCTTCGCGCAAAGACGATTGTGCCGCTCACAGCGCTCTCCTTAGCGCGGCTTCTGCCGAAAGACGCCCGGCAGCGGCTCTTACCTCCGGAGAGCATCCTACCTTCCTCTTTAGCTCCTCTTCTCATCTACACCTCGGCAACAAGCTTTTCCACTATGTCTGGCTAGGAAAAACTGTGCCAGCACAGAAAACATCTCCCATCGTGTTCTAGAAGTTGCACGGATGTCTGCCAAGTGTTTGGCAGGAAGAAAAGAAAAGTTGTCCAAAACAGCTTCCAATCGAATGTTCCTGTGATTGGAAAAGTCAGGAGAGTGCAAAGGTACTGTTTTCTATCAGTTGGCAAGGTGCGCACACAATCCCAGTGTTGTACAGCTTGCTTCTTCACCTTCCCGAAGCTGCCGCTCTCGCCGGCTGCCGGAGCCCAAGAAGCGGCTTCTTCGCGCAAAGACGATTGTGCCGCTCACAGTGCTCTCCTTAGCGCGGCTTCTGCCGAAAGACGCCCGGCAGCGGCTCTTACCTCCGGAGAGCATCCTACCTTCCTCTTTAGCTCCTCTTCTCATCTACACCTCGGCAACAAGCTTTTCCACTATGTCTGGCTAGGAAAAACTGTGCCAGCACAGAAAACATCTCCCATCGTGTTCTAGAAGTTGCACGGATGTCTGCCAAGTGTTTGGCAGGAAGAAAAGAAAAGTTGTCCAAAACGGCTTCCAATCGAATGTTCCTGTGATTGGAAAAGTCAGGAGAGTGCAAAGGTACTGTTTTCTATCAGTTGGCAAGGTGCGCACACAATCCCAGTGTTGTACAGCTTGCTTCTTCACCTTCCCGAAGCTGCCGCTCTCGCCGGCTGCCGGAGCCCAAGAAGCGGCTTCTTCGCGCAAAGACGATTGTGCCGCTCACAGCGCTCTCCTTAGCGCGGCTTCTGCCGAAAGACGCCCGGCAGCGGCTCTTACCTCCGGAGAGCATCCTACCTTCCTCTTTAGCTCCTCTTCTCATCTACACCTCGGCAACAAGCTTTTCCACTATGTCTGGCTAGGAAAAACTGTGCCAGCACAGAAAACATCTCCCATCGTGTTCTAGAAGTTGCACGGATGTCTGCCAAGTGTTTGGCAGGAAGAAAAGAAAAGTTGTCCAAAACAGCTTCCAATCGAATGTTCCTGTGATTGGAAAAGTCAGGAGAGTGCAAAGGTACTGTTTTCTATCAGTTGGCAAGGTGCGCACACAATCCCAGTGTTGTACAGCTTGCTTCTTCACCTTCCCGAAGCTGCCGCTCTCGCCGGCTGCCGGAGCCCAAGAAGCGGCTTCTTCGCGCAAAGACGATTGTGCCGCTCACAGCGCTCTCCTTAGCGCGGCTTCTGCCGAAAGACGCCCGGCAGCGGCTCTTACCTCCGGAGAGCATCCTACCTTCCTCTTTAGCTCCTCTTCTCATCTACACCTCGGCAACAAGCTTTTCCACTATGTCTGGCTAGGAAAAACTGTGCCAGCACAGAAAACATCTCCCATCGTTTTCTAGAAGTTGCACGGATGTCTGCCAAGTGTTTGGCAGGAAGAAAAGAAAAGTTGTCCAAAACAGCTTCCAATCGAATGTTCCTGTGATTGGAAAAGTCAGGAGAGTGCAAAGGTACTGTTTTCTATCAGTTGGCAAGGTGCGCACACAATCCCAGTGTTGTACAGCTTGCTTCTTCACCTTCCCGAAGCTGCCGCTCTCGCCGGCTGCCGGAGCCCAAGAAGCGGCTTCTTCGCGCAAAGACGATTGTGCCGCTCACAGTGCTCTCCCTAGCGCGGCTTCTGCCGAAAGACGCCCGGCAGCGGCTCTTACCTCCGGAGAGCATCCTACCTTCCTCTTTAGCTCCTCTTCTCATCTACACCTCGGCAACAAGCTTTTCCACTATGTCTGGCTAGGAAAAACTGTGCCAGCACAGAAAACATCTCCCATCGTGTTCTAGAAGTTGCACGGATGTCTGCCAAGTGTTTGGCAGGAAGAAAAGAAAAGTTGTCCAAAACAGCTTCCAATCGAGTGTTCCTGTGATTGGAAAAGTCAGGAGAGTGCAAAGGTACTGTTTTCTATCAGTTGGCAAGGTGCGCACACAATCCCAGTGTTGTACAGCTTGCTTCTTCACCTTCCCGAAGCTGCCGCTCTCGCCGGCTGCCGGAGCCCAAGAAGCGGCTTCTTCGCGCAAAGACGATTGTGCCGCTCACAGTGCTCTCCTTAGCGCGGCTTCTGCCGAAAGACGCCCGGCAGCGGCTCTTACCTCCGGAGAGCATCCTACCTTCCTCTTTAGCTCCTCTTCTCATCTACACCTCGGCAACAAGCTTTTCCACTATGTCTGGCTAGGAAAAACTGTGCCAGCACAGAAAACATCTCCCATCGTGTTCTAGAAGTTGCACGGATGTCTGCCAAGTGTGTGGCAGGAAGAAAAGAAAAGTTGTCCAAAACAGCTTCCAATCGAGTGTTCCTGTGATTGGAAAAGTCAGGAGAGTGCAAAGGTACTGTTTTCTATCAGTTGGCAAGGTGCGCACACAATCCCAGTGTTGTACAGCTTGCTTCTTCACCTTCCCGAAGCTGCCGCTCTCGCCGGCTGCCGGAGCCCAAGAAGCGGCTTCTTCGCGCAAAGACGATTGTGCCGCTCACAGCGCTCTCCTTAGCGCGGCTTCTGCCGAAAGACGCCCGGCAGCGGCTCTTACCTCCGGAGAGCATCCTACCTTCCTCTTTAGCTCCTCTTCTCATCTACACCTCGGCAACAAGCTTTTCCACTATGTCTGGCTAGGAAAAACTGTGCCAGCACAGAAAACATCTCCCATCGTGTTCTAGAAGTTGCACGGATGTCTGCCAAGTGTTTGGCAGGAAGAAAAGAAAAGTTGTCCAAAACAGCTTCCAATCGAATGTTCCTGTGATTGGAAAAGTCAGGAGAGTGCAAAGGTACTGTTTTCTATCAGTTGGCAAGGTGCGTCAGTTGGCAAGGTGCGCACACAATCCCAGTGTTGTACAGCTTGCTTCTTCACCTTCCCGAAGCTGCCGCTCTCGCCGGCTGCCGGAGCCCAAGAAGCGGCTTCTTCGCGCAAAGACGATTGTGCCGCTCACAGTGCTCTCCTTAGCGCGGCTTCTGCCGAAAGACGCCCGGCAGCGGCTCTTACCTCCGGAGAGCATCCTACCTTCCTCTTTAGCTCCTCTTCTCATCTACACCTCGGCAACAAGCTTTTCCACTATGTCTGGCTAGGAAAAACTGTGCCAGCACAGAAAACATCTCCCATCGTGTTCAAGTTGCACGGATGTCTGCCAAGTGTTTGGCAGGAAGAAAAGAAAAGTTGTCCAAACAGCTTCCAATCGAATGTTCCTGTGATTGGAAAAGTCAGGAGAGTGCAAAGGTACTGTTTTCTATCAGTTGGCAAGGTGCGCACACAATCCCAGTGTTGTACAGCTTGCTTCTTCACCTTCCCGAAGCTGCCGCTCTCGCCGGCTGCCGGAGCCCAAGAAGCGGCTTCTTCGCGCAAAGACGATTGTGCGCTCACAGCGCTCTCCTTAGCGCGGCTTCTGCCGAAAGACGCCCGGCAGCGGCTCTTACCTCCGGAGAGCATCCTACCTTCCTCTTTAGCTCCTCTTCTCATCTACACCTCGGCAACAAGCTTTTCCACTATGTCTGGCTAGGAAAAACTGTGCCAGCACAGAAAACATCTCCATCGTGTTCTAGAAGTTGCACGGATGTCTGCCAAGTGTTTGGCAGGAAGAAAGAAAAGTTGTCCAAAACAGCTTCCAATCGAATGTTCCTGTGATTGGAAAAGTCAGGAGAGTGCAAAGTACTGTTTTCTATCAGTTGGCAAGGTGCGCACACAATCCAGTGTTGTACAGCTTGCTTCTTCACCTTCCCGAAGCTGCCGCTCTCGCCGGCTGCCGGAGCCCAAGAAGCGGCTTCTTCGCGCAAAGACGATTGTGCCGCTCACAGCGCTCATCCTTAGCGCGGCTTCTGCCGAAAGACGCCCGGCAGCGGCTCTTACCTCCGGAGAGCATCCTACCTTCCTCTTTAGCTCCTCTTCTCATCTACACCTCGGCAACAAGCTTTTCCACTATGTCTGGCTAGGAAAAACTGTGCCAGCACAGAAAACATCTCCCATCGTGTTCTAGAAGTTGCACGGATGTCTGCCAGTGTTTGGCAGGAAGAAAAGAAAAGTTGTCCAAAACAGCTTCCAATCGAATGTTTCCTGTGATTGGAAAAGTCAGGAGAGTGCAAAGGTACTGTTTTCTATCAGTGGCAAGGTGCGCACACAATCCCAGTGTTGTACAGCTTGCTTCTTCACCTTCCCGAAGCTGCCGCTCTCGCCGGCTGCCGGAGCCCAAGAAGCGGCTTCTTCGCGCAAAGACGATTGTGCCGCTCACAGCGCTCTCCTTAGCGCGGCTTCTGCCGAAAGACGCCCGGCAGCGGCTCTTACCTCCGGAGAGCATCCTACCTTCCTCTTTAGCTCCTCTTCTCATCTACACCTCGGCAACAAGCTTTTCCACTATGTCTGGCTAGGAAAAACTGTGCCAGCACAGAAAACATCTCCCATCGTGTTCTAGAAGTTGCACGGATGTCTGCCAAGTGTTTGGCAGGAAGAAAAGAAAAGTTGTCCAAAACAGCTTCCAATCGAATGTTCCTGTGATTGGAAAAGTCAGGAGAGTGCAAAGGTACTGTTTTCTATCAGTTGGCAAGGTGCGCACACAATCCCAGTGTTGTACAGCTTGCTTCTTCACCTTCCCGAAGCTGCCGCTCTCGCCGGCTGCCGGAGCCCAAGAAGCGGCTTCTTCGCGCAAAGACGATTGTGCCGCTCACAGCGCTCTCCTTAGCGCGGCTTCTGCCGAAAGACGCCCGGCAGCGGCTCTTACCTCCGGAGAGCATCCTACCTTCCTCTTTAGCTCCTCTTCTCATCTACACCTCGGCAACAAGCTTTTCCACTATGTCTGGCTAGGAAAAACTGTGCCAGCACAGAAAACATCTCCCATCGTGTTCTAGAAGTTGCACGGATGTCTGCCAAGTGTTTGGCAGGAAGAAAGAAAAGTTGTCCAAAACAGCTTCCAATCGAATGTTCCTGTGATTGGAAAAGTCAGGAGAGTGCAAAGGTACTGTTTTCTATCAGTTGGCAAGGTGCGCACACAATCCAGTGTTGTACAGCTTGCTTCTTCACCTTCCCGAAGCTGCCGCTCTCGCCGGCTGCCGGAGCCCAAGAAGCGGCTTCTTCGCGCAAAGACGATTGTGCCGCTCACAGCGCTCTCCTTAGCGCGGCTTCTGCGAAAGACGCCCGGCAGCGGCTCTTACCTCCGGAGAGCATCCTACCTTCCTCTTTAGCTCCTCTTCTCATCTACACCTCGGCAACAAGCTTTTCCACTATGTCTGCTAGGAAAAACTGTGCCAGCACAGAAAACATCTCCCATCGTGTTCTAGAAGTTGCACGGATGTCTGCCAAGTGTTTGGCAGGAAGAAAAGAAAAGTTGTCCAAAACAGCTTCAATCGAATGTTCCCTGTGATTGGAAAAGTCAGGAGAGTGCAAAGGTACTGTTTTCTATCAGTTGGCAAGGTGCGCACACAATCCCAGTGTTGTACAGCTTGCTTCTTCACCTTCCCGAAGCTGCCGCTCTCGCCGGCTGCCGGAGCCCAAGAAGCGGCTTCTTCGCGCAAAGACGATTGTGCCGCTCACAGTGCTCTCCCTAGCGCGGCTTCTGCCGAAAGACGCCCGGCAGCGGCTCTTACCTCGGAGAGCATCCTACCTTCCTCTTTAGCTCCTCTTCTCATCTACACCTCGGCAACAAGCTTTTCCACTATGTCTGGCTAGGAAAAACTGTGCCAGCACAGAAAACATCTCCATCGTGTTCTAGAAGTTGCACGGATGTCTGCCAAGTGTTTGGCAGGAAGAAAAGAAAAGTTGTCCAAAACAGCTTCCAATCGAGTGTTCCTGTGATTGGAAAGTCAGGAGAGTGCAAAGGTACTGTTTTCTATCAGTTGGCAAGGTGCGCACACAATCCCAGTGTTGTACAGCTTGCTTCTTCACCTTCCCGAAGCTGCCGCTCTCGCCGGCTGCCGGAGCCCAAGAAGCGGCTTCTTCGCGCAAAGACGATTGTGCCGCTCACAGTGCTCTCCTTAGCGCGGCTTCTGCGAAAGACGCCCGGCAGCGGCTCTTACCTCCGGAGAGCATCCTACCTTCCTCTTTAGCTCCTCTTCTCATCTACACCTCGGCAACAAGCTTTTCCACTATGTCTGGCTAGGAAAACTGTGCCAGCACAGAAAACATCTCCCATCGTGTTCTAGAAGTTGCACGGATGTCTGCCAAGTGTTTGGCAGGAAGAAAAGAAAAGTTGTCCAAAACAGCTTCCAATCGACTGTTCATGTGATTGGAAAAGTCAGGAGAGTGCAAAGTACTGTTTTTCTATCAGTTGGCAAGGTGCGCACACAATCCCAGTGTTGTACAGCTTGCTTCTTCACCTTCCCGAAGCTGCCGCTCTCGCCGGCTGCCGGAGCCCAAGAAGCGGCTTCTTCGCGCAAAGACGATTGTGCCGCTCACAGCGCTCTCCTTAGCGCGGCTTCTGCCGAAAGACGCCCGGCAGCGGCTCTTACCTCCGGAGAGCATCCTACCTTCCTCTTTAGCTCCTCTTCTCATCTACACCTCGGCAACAAGCTTTTCCACTATGTCTGGCTAGGAAAAACTGTGCCAGCACAGAAAACATCTCCCATCGTGTTCTAGAAGTTGCACGGATGTCTGCCAAGTGTTTGGCAGGAAGAAAAGAAAAGTTGTCCAAAACAGCTTCCAATCGAATGTTCCTGTGATTGGAAAAGTCAGGAGAGTGCAAAGGTATTGTTTGCTATCAGTTGGCAAGGTGCGCACACAATCCCAGTGTTGTACAGCTTGCTTCTTCACCTTCCCGAAGCTGCCGCTCTCGCCGGCTGCCGGAGCCCAAGAAGCGGCTTCTTCGCGCAAAGACGATTGTGCCGCTCACAGTGCTCTCCTTAGCGCGGCTTCTGCCGAAAGACGCCCGGCAGCGGCTCTTACCTCCGGAGAGCATCCTACCTTCCTCTTTAGCTCCTCTCTCATCTACACCTCGGCAACAAGCTTTTCCACTATGTCTGGCTAGGAAAAACTGTGCCAGCACAGAAAACATCTCCCATCGTGTTCTAGAAGTTGCACGGATGTCTGCCAAGTGTTTGGCAGGAAGAAAAGAAAAGTTGTCCAAAACAGCTTCCAATCGAATGTTCCTGTGATTGGAAAAGTCAGGAGAGTGCAAAGGTACTGTTTTCTATCAGTTGGCAAGGTGCGCACACAATCCCAGTGTTGTACAGCTTGCTTCTTCACCTTCCCGAAGCTGCCGCTCTCGCCGGCTGCCGGAGCCCAAGAAGCGGCTTCTTCGCGCAAAGACGATTGTGCCGCTCACAGCGCTCTCCTTAGCGCGGCTTCTGCCGAAAGACGCCCGGCAGCGGGCTCTTACCTCCGGAGAGCATCCTACCTTCCTCTTTAGCTCCTCTTCTCATCTACACCTCGGCAACAAGCTTTTCCACTATGTCTGGCTAGGAAAAACTGTGCCAGCACAGAAAACATCTCCCATCGTGTTCTAGAAGTTGCACGGATGTCTGCCAAGTGTTTGGCAGGAAGAAAAGAAAAGTTGTCCAAAACGGCTTCCAATCGAATGTTCCTGTGATTGGAAAAGTCAGGAGAGTGCAAAGGTACTGTTTTCTATCAGTTGGCAAGGTGCGCACACAATCCCAGTGTTGTACAGCTTGCTTCTTCACCTTCCCGAAGCTGCCGCTCTCGCCGGCTGCCGGAGCCCAAGAAGCAGCTTCTTCGCGCAAAGACGATTGTGCCGCTCACAGTGCTCTCCTTAGCGCGGCTTCTGCCGAAAGACGCCCGGCAGCGGCTCTTACCTCCGGAGAGCATCCTACCTTCCTCTTTAGCTCCTCTTCTCATCTACACCTCGGCAACAAGCTTTCCCACTATGTCTGGCTAGGAAAAACTGTGCCAGCACAGAAAACATCTCCATCGTGTTCTAGAAGTTGCACGGATGTCTGCCAAGTGTTTGGCAGGAAGAAAAGAAAAGTTGTCCAAAACAGCTTCCAATCGAATGTTCCTGTGATTGGAAAAGTCAGGAGAGTGCAAAGGTACTGTTTTCTATCAGTTGGCAAGGTGCGCACACAATCCCAGTGTTGTACAGCTTGCTTCTTCACCTTCCCGAAGCTGCCGCTCTCGCCGGCTGCCGGAGCCCAAGAAGCGGCTTCTTCGCGCAAAGACGATTGTGCCGCTCACAGTGCTCTCCCTAGCGCGGCTTCTGCCGAAAGACGCCCGGCAGCGGCTCTTACCTCCGGAGAGCATCCTACCTTCCTCTTTAGCTCCTCTTCTCATCTACACCTCGGCAACAAGCTTTCCCACTATGTCTGGCTAGGAAAAACTGTGCCAGCACAGAAAACATCTCCCATCGTGTTCTAGAAGTTGCACGGATGTCTGCCAAGTGTTTGGCAGGAAGAAAAGAAAAGTTGTCCAAAAACAGCTTCCAATCGAATGTTCCTGTGATTGGAAAAGTCAGGAGAGTGCAAAGGTACTGTTTTCTATCAGTTGGCAAGGTGCGCACACAATCCCAGTGTTGTACAGCTTGCTTCTTCACCTTCCCGAAGCTGCCGCTCTCGCCGGCTGCCGGAGCCCAAGAAGCGGCTTCTTCGCGCAAAGACGATTGTGCCGCTCACAGCGCTCTCCTTAGCGCGGCTTCTGCCGAAAGACGCCCGGCAGCGGCTCTTACCTCCGAGAGCATCCTACCTTCCTCTTTAGCTCCTCTTCTCATCTACACCTCGGCAACAAGCTTTTCCACTATGTCTGGCTAGGAAAAAACTGTGCCAGCACAGAAAACATCTCCCATCGTGTTCTAGAAGTTGCACGGATGTCTGCCAAGTGTTTGGCAGGAAGAAAAGAAAAGTTGTCCAAAACAGCTTCCAATCGAATGTTCCTGTGATTGGAAAAGTCAGGAGAGTGCAAAGGTACTGTTTTCTATCAGTTGGCAAGGTGCGCACACAATCCCAGTGTTGTACAGCTTGCTTCTTCACCTTCCCGAAGCTGCCGCTCTCGCCGGCTGCCGGAGCCCAAGAAGCGGCTTCTTCGCGCAAAGACGATTGTGCCGCTCACAGCGCTCTCCTTAGCGCGGCTTCTGCCGAAAGACGCCCGGCAGCGGCTCTTACCTCCGGAGAGCATCCTACCTTCCTCTTTAGCTCCTCTTCTCATCTACACCTCGGCAACAAGCTTTCCCACTATGTCTGGCTAGGAAAAACTGTGCCAGCACAGAAAACATCTCCCATCGTGTTCTAGAAGTTGCACGGATGTCTGCCAAGTGTTTGGCAGGAAGAAAAGAAAAGTTGTCCAAAACGGCTTCAATCGAATGTTCCTGTGATTGGAAAAGTCAGGAGAGTGCAAAGGTACTGTTTTCTATCAGTTGGCAAGGTGCGCACACAATCCCAGTGTTGTACAGCTTGCTTCTTCACCTTCCCGAAGCTGCCGCTCTCGCCGGCTGCCGGAGCCCAAGAAGCGGCTTCTTCGCGCAAAGACGATTGTGCCGCTCACAGTGCTCTCCCTAGCGCGGCTTCTGCCGAAAGACGCCCGGCAGCGGCTCTTACCTCCGGAGAGCATCCTACCTTCCTCTTTAGCTCCTCTTCTCATCTACACCTCGGCAACAAGCTTTTCCACTATGTCTGGCTAGGAAAAACTGTGCCAGCACAGAAAACATCTCCCATCGTGTTCTAGAAGTTGCACGGATGTCTGCCAAGTGTTTGGCAGGAAGAAAAGAAAAGTTGTCCAAAACCAGCTTCAATCGAATGTTCCTGTGATTGGAAAAGTCAGGAGAGTGCAAAGGTACTGTTTTCTATCAGTTGGCAAGGTGCGCACACAATCCCAGTGTTGTACAGCTTGCTTCTTCACCTTCCCGAAGCTGCCGCTCTCGCCGGCTGCCGGAGCCCAAGAAGCGGCTTCTTCGCGCAAAGACGATTGTGCCGCTCACAGTGCTCTCCTTAGCGCGGCTTCTGCCGAAAGACGCCCGGCAGCGGCTCTTACCTCCGGAGAGCATCCTACCTTCCTCTTTAGCTCCTCTTCTCATCTACACCTCGGCAACAAGCTTTTCCACTATGTCTGGCTAGGAAAAACTGTGCCAGCACAGAAAACATCTCCCATCGTGTTCTAGAAGTTGCACGGATGTCTGCCAAGTGTTTGGCAGGAAGAAAAGAAAAGTTGTCCAAAACAGCTTCCAATCGAATGTTCCTGTGATTGGAAAAGTCAGGAGAGTGCAAAGGTACTGTTTCTATCAGTTGGCAAGGTGCGCACACAATCCAGTGTTGTACAGCTTGCTTCTTCACCTTCCCGAAGCTGCCGCTCTCGCCGGCTGCCGGAGCCCAAGAAGCGGCTTCTTCGCGCAAAGACGATTGTGCCGCTCACAGCGCTCTCCTTAGCGCGGCTTCTGCCGAAAGACGCCCGGCAGCGGCTCTTACCTCCGGAGAGCATCCTACCTTCCTCTTTAGCTCCTCTTCTCATCTACACCTCGGCAACAAGCTTTTCCACTATGTCTGGCTAGGAAAAACTGTGCCAGCACAGAAAACATCTCCCATCGTGTTCTAGAAGTTGCACGGATGTCTGCCAAGTGTTTGGCAGGAAGAAAAGAAAAGTTGTCCAAAACAGCTTCCAATCGAATGTTCCTGTGATTGGAAAAGTCAGGAGAGTGCAAAGGTACTGTTTTCTATCAGTTGGCAAGGTGCGCACACAATCCCAGTGTTGTACAGCTTGCTTCTTCACCTTCCCGAAGCTGCCGCTCTCGCCGCTGCCGGAGCCCAAGAAGCGGCTTCTTCGCGCAAAGACGATTGTGCCGCTCACAAGCGCTCTCCTTAGCGCGGCTTCTGCCGAAAGACGCCCGGCAGCGGCTCTTACCTCCGGAGAGCATCCTACCTTCCTCTTTAGCTCCTCTTCTCATCTACACCTCGGCAACAAGCTTTTCCACTATGTCTGGCTAGGAAAAACTGTGCCAGCACAGAAAACATCTCCCATCGTGTTCTAGAAGTTGCACGGATGTCTGCAAGTGTTTGGCAGGAAGAAAAGAAAAGTTGTCCAAAACAGCTTCCAATCGAATGTTCCTGTGATTGGAAAAGTCAGGAGAGTGCAAAGGTACTGTTTTCTATCAGTTGGCAAGGTGCGCACACAATCCCAGTGTTGTACAGCTTGCTTCTTCACCTTCCCGAAGCTGCCGCTCTCGCCGGCTGCCGGAGCCCAAGAAGCGGCTTCTTCGCGCAAAGACGATTGTGCCGCTCACAGTGCTCTCCCTAGCGCGGCTTCTGCCGAAAGACGCCCGGCAGCGGCTCTTACCTCCGGAGAGCATCCTACCTTCCTCTTTAGCTCCTCTTCTCATCTACACCTCGGCAACAAGCTTTTCCACTATGTCTGGCTAGGAAAAACTGTGCCAGCACAGAAAACATCTCCCATCGTGTTCTAGAAGTTGCACGGATGTCTGCCAAGTGTTTGGCAGGAAGAAAAGAAAAGTTGTCCAAAACAGCTTCCAATCGAGTGTTCCTGTGATTGGAAAAGTCAGGAGAGTGCAAAGGTACTGTTTTCTATCAGTTGGCAAGGTGCGCACACAATCCCAGTGTTGTACAGCTTGCTTCTTCACCTTCCCGAAGCTGCCGCTCTCGCCGGCTGCCGGAGCCCAAGAAGCGGCTTCTTCGCGCAAAGACGATTGTGCCGCTCACAGTGCTCTCCTTAGCGCGGCTTCTGCCGAAAGACGCCCGGCAGCGGCTCTTACCTCCGGAGAGCATCCTACCTTCCTCTTTAGCTCCTCTTCTCATCTACACCTCGGCAACAAGCTTTTCCACTATGTCTGGCTAGGAAAAACTGTGCCAGCACAGAAAACATCTCCCATCGTGTTCTAGAAGTTGCACGGATGTCTGCCAAGTGTTTGGCAGGAAGAAAAGAAAAGTTGTCCAAAACAGCTTCCAATCGAATGTTCCTGTGATTGGAAAAGTCAGGAGAGTGCAAAGGTACTGTTTTCTATCAGTTGGCAAGGTGGGCACACCATCCCAGTGTTGTACAGCTTGCTTCTTCACCTTCCCGAAGCTGCCGCTCTCGCCGGCTGCCGGAGCCCAAGAAGCGGCTTCTTCGCGCAAAGACGATTGTGCCGCTCACAGCGCTCTCCTTAGCGCGGCTTCTGCCGAAAGACGCCCGGCA
The DNA here is from genome assembly GCF_035770615.1 of Melospiza melodia melodia. Lineage (NCBI taxonomy): Eukaryota > Metazoa > Chordata > Aves > Passeriformes > Passerellidae > Melospiza > Melospiza melodia. Next base: position 64,617 of record NW_026948660.1, read on the forward strand.
GCGGCTCTTACCTCCGGAGAGCATCCTACCTTCCTCTTTAGCTCCTCTTCTCATCTACACCTCGGCAACAAGCTTTTCCACTATGTCTGGCTAGGAAAAACTGTGCCAGCACAGAAAACATCTCCCATCGTGTTCTAGAAGTTGCACGGATGTCTGCCAAGTGTTTGGCAGGAAGAAAAGAAAAGTTGTCCAAAACAGCTTCCAATCGAATGTTCCTGTGATTGGAAAAGTCAGGAGAGTGCAAAGGTACTGTTTTCTATCAGTTGGCAAGGTGCGCACACAATCCCAGTGTTGTACAGCTTGCTTCTTCACCTTCCTGAAGCTGCCGCTTTCGCCGGCTGCCGGAGCCCAAGAAGCGGCTTCTTCGCGCAAAGACGATTGTGCCGCTCACAGTGCTCTCCTTAGCGCGGCTTCTGCCGAAAGACGCCCGGCAGCGGCTCTTACCTCCGGAGAGCATCCTACCTTCCTCTTTAGCTCCTCTTCTCATCTACACCTCGGCAACAAGCTTTTCCACTATGTCTGGCTAGGAAAAACTGTGCCAGCACAGAAAACATCTCCCATCGTGTTCTAGAAGTTGCACGGATGTCTGCCAAGTGTTTGGCAGGAAGAAAAGAAAAGTTGTCCAAAACGGCTTCCAATCGAACGTTCCTGTGATTGGAAAAGTCAGGAGAGTGCAAAGGTACTGTTTTCTATCAGTTGGCAAGGTGCGCACACAATCCCAGTGTTGTACAGCTTGCTTCTTCACCTTCCCGAAGCTGCCGCTCTCGCCGGCTGCCGGAGCCCAAGAAGCGGCTTCTTCGCGCAAAGACGATTGTGCCGCTCACAGTGCTCTCCTTAGCGCGGCTTCTGCCGAAAGACGCCCGGCAGCGGCTCTTACCTCCGGAGAGCATCCTACCTTCCTCTTTAGCTCCTCTTCTCATCTACACCTCGGCAACAAGCTTTCCCACTATGTCTGGCTAGGAAAAACTGTGCCAGCACAGAAAACATCTCCCATCGTGTTCTAGAAGTTGCACGGATGTCTGCCAAGTGTTTGGCAGGAAGAAAAGAAAAGTTGTCCAAAACGGCTTCCAATCGAATGTTCCTGTGATTGGAAAAGTCAGGAGAGTGCAAAGGTACTGTTTTCTATCAGTTGGCAAGGTGCGCACACAATCCCAGTGTTGTACAGCTTGCTTCTTCACCTTCCCGAAGCTGCCGCTCTCGCCGGCTGCCGGAGCCCAAGAAGCGGCTTCTTCGCGCAAAGACGATTGTGCCGCTCACAGTGCTCTCCTTAGCGCGGCTTCTGCCGAAAGACGCCCGGCAGCGGCTCTTACCTCCGGAGAGCATCCTACCTTCCTCTTTAGCTCCTCTTCTCATCTACACCTCGGCAACAAGCTTTTCCACTATGTCTGGCTAGGAAAAACTGTGCCAGCACAGAAAACATCTCCCCTCGTGTTCTAGAAGTTGCACGGATGTCTGCCAAGTGTTTGGCAGGAAGAAAAGAAAAGTTGTCCAAAACAGCTTCCAATCGAATGTTCCTGTGATTGGAAAAGTCAGGAGAGTGCAAAGGTACTGTTTTCTATCAGTTGGCAAGGTGCGCACACAATCCCAGTGTTGTACAGCTTGCTTCTTCACCTTCCCGAAGCTGCCGCTCTCGCCGGCTGCCGGAGCCCAAGAAGCGGCTTCTTCGCGCAAAGACGATTGTGCCGCTCACAGTGCTCTCCTTAGCGCGGCTTCTGCCGAAAGACGCCCGGCAGCGGCTCTTACCTCCGGAGAGCATCCTACCTTCCTCTTTAGCTCCTCTTCTCATCTACACCTCGGCAACAAGCTTTTCCACTATGTCTGGCTAGGAAAAACTGTGCCAGCACAGAAAACATCTCCCATCGTGTTCTAGAAGTTGCACGGATGTCTGCCAAGTGTTTGGCAGGAAGAAAAGAAAAGTTGTCCAAAACAGCTTCCAATCGAGTGTTCCTGTGATTGGAAAAGTCAGGAGAGTGCAAAGGTACTGTTTTCTATCAGTTGGCAAGGTGCGCACACAATCCCAGTGTTGTACAGCTTGCTTCTTCACCTTCCCGAAGCTGCCGCTCTCGCCGGCTGCCGGAGCCCAAGAAGCGGCTTCTTCGCGCAAAGACGATTGTGCCGCTCACAGCGCTCTCCTTAGCGCGGCTTCTGCCGAAAGACGCCCGGCAGCGGCTCTTACCTCCGGAGAGCATCCTACCTTCCTCTTTAGCTCCTCTTCTCATCTACACCTCGGCAACAAGCTTTTCCACTATGTCTGGCTAGGAAAAACTGTGCCAGCACAGAAAACATCTCCCATCGTGTTCTAGAAGTTGCACGGATGTCTGCCAAGTGTTTGGCAGGAAGAAAAGAAAAGTTGTCCAAAACAGCTTCCAATCGAATGTTCCTGTGATTGGAAAAGTCAGGAGAGTGCAAAGGTACTGTTTTCTATCAGTTGGCAAGGTGCGCACACAATCCCAGTGTTGTACAGCTTGCTTCTTCACCTTCCCGAAGCTGCCGCTCTCGCCGGCTGCCGGAGCCCAAGAAGCGGCTTCTTCGCGCAAAGACGATTGTGCCGCTCACAGTGCTCTCCTTAGCGCGGCTTCTGCCGAAAGACGCCCGGCAGCGGCTCTTACCTCCGGAGAGCATCCTACCTTCCTCTTTAGCTCCTCTTCTCATCTACACCTCGGCAACAAGCTTTTCCACTATGTCTGGCTAGGAAAAACTGTGCCAGCACAGAAAACATCTCCATCGTGTTCTAGAAGTTGCACGGATGTCTGCCAAGTGTTTGGCAGGAAGAAAAGAAAAGTTGTCCAAAACGGCTTCCAATCGAATGTTCCTGTGATTGGAAAAGTCAGGAGAGTGCAAAGGTACTGTTTTCTATCAGTTGGCAAGGTGCGCACACAATCCCAGTGTTGTACAGCTTGCTTCTTCACCTTCCCGAAGCTGCCGCTCTCGCCGGCTGCCGGAGCCCAAGAAGCGGCTTCTTCGCGCAAAGACGATTGTGCCGCTCACAGCGCTCTCCTTAGCGCGGCTTCTGCCGAAAGACGCCCGGCAGCGGCTCTTACCTCCGGAGAGCATCCTACCCTTCCTCTTTAGCTCCTCTTCTCATCTACACCTCGGCAACAAGCTTTTCCACTATGTCTGGCTAGGAAAAACTGTGCCAGCACAGAAAACATCTCCCATCGTGTTCTAGAAGTTGCACGGATGTCTGCCAAGTGTTTGGCAGGAAGAAAAGAAAAGTTGTCCAAAACAGCTTCCAATCGAATGTTCCTGTGATTGGAAAAGTCAGGAGAGTGCAAAGGTACTGTTTTCTATCAGTTGGCAAGGTGCGCACACAATCCCAGTGTTGTACAGCTTGCTTCTTCACCTTCCCGAAGCTGCCGCTCTCGCCGGCTGCCGGAGCCCAAGAAGCGGCTTCTTCGCGCAAAGACGATTGTGCCGCTCACAGCGCTCTCCTTAGCGCGGCTTCTGCCGAAAGACGCCCGGCAGCGGCTCTTACCTCCGGAGAGCATCCTACCTTCCTCTTTAGCTCCTCTTCTCATCTACACCTCGGCAACAAGCTTTTCCACTATGTCTGGGCTAGGAAAAACTGTGCAGCACAGAAAACATCTCCCATCGTGTTCTAGAAGTTGCACGGATGTCTGCCAAGTGTTTGGCAGGAAGAAAAGAAAGTTGTCCAAAACAGCTTCCAATCGAATGTTCCTGTGATTGAAAAGTCAGGAGAGTGCAAAGGTACTGTTTTCTATCAGTTGGCAAGGTGCGCACACAATCCCAGTGTTGTACAGCTTGCTTCTTCACCTTCCCGAAGCTGCCGCTCTCGCCGGCTGCCGGAGCCCAAGAAGCGGCTTCTTCGCGCAAAGACGATTGTGCCGCTCACAGTGCTCTCCCTAGCGCGGCTTCTGCCGAAAGACGCCCGGCAGCGGCTCTTACCTCCGGAGAGCATCCTACCTTCCTCTTTAGCTCCTCTTCTCATCTACACCTCGGCAACAAGCTTTTCCACTATGTCTGGCTAGGAAAAACTGTGCCAGCACAGAAAACATCCTTCCCATCGTGTTCTAGAAGTTGCACGGATGTCTGCCAAGTGTGTGGCAGGAAGAAAAGAAAAGTTGTCCAAAACAGCTTCCAATCGAGTGTTCCTGTGATTGGAAAAGTCAGGAGAGTGCAAAGGTACTGTTTTCTATCAGTTGGCAAGGTGCGCACACAATCCCAGTGTTGTACAGCTTGCTTCTTCACCTTCCCGAAGCTGCCGCTCTCGCCGGCTGCCGGAGCCCAAGAAGCGGCTTCTTCGCGCAAAGACGATTGTGCCGCTCACAGTGCTCTCCTTAGCGCGGCTTCTGCCGAAAGACGCCCGGCAGCGGCTCTTACCTCCGGAGAGCATCCTACCTTCCTCTTTAGCTCCTCTTCTCATCTACACCTCGGCAACAAGCTTTTCCACTATGTCTGGCTAGGAAAAACTGTGCCAGCACAGAAAACATCTCCCATCGTGTTCTAGAAGTTGCACGGATGTCTGCCAAGTGTGTGGCAGGAAGAAAAGAAAAGTTGTCCAAAACAGCTTCCAATCGAATGTTCCTGTGATTGGAAAAGTCAGGAGAGTGCAAAGGTACTGTTTTCTATCAGTTGGCAAGGTGCGCACACAATCCCAGTGTTGTACAGCTTGCTTCTTCACCTTCCCGAAGCTGCCGCTCTCGCCGGCTGCCGGAGCCCAAGAAGCGGCTTCTTCGCGCAAAGACGATTGTGCCGCTCACTAGTGCTCTCCTAGCGCGGCTTCTGCCGAAAGACGCCCGGCAGCGGCTCTTACCTCCGGAGAGCATCCTACCTTCCTCTTTAGCTCCTCTTCTCATCTACACCTCGGCAACAAGCTTTTCCACTATGTCTGGCTAGGAAAAACTGTGCCAGCACAGAAAACATCTCCCATCGTGTTCTAGAAGTTGCACGGATGTCTGCCAAGTGTTTGGCAGGAAGAAAAGAAAAGTTGTCCAAAACAGCTTCCAATCGAATGTTCCTGTGATTGGAAAAGTCAGGGAGAGTGCAAAGGTACTGTTTTCTATCAGTTGGCAAGGTGCGCACAACAATCCCAGTGTTGTACAGCTTGCTTCTTCACCTTCCCGAAGCTGCCGCTCTCGCCGGCTGCCGGAGCCCAAGAAGCGGCTTCTTCGCGCAAAGACGATTGTGCCGCTCACAGCTGCTCTCCTTAGCGCGGCTTCTGCCGAAAGACGCCCGGCAGCGGCTCTTACCTCCGGAGAGCATCCTACCTTCCTCTTTAGCTCCCTCTTCTCATCTACACCTCGGCAAACGCACTTCCACTATGTCTGGCTAGGAAAAACTGTGCCAGCACAGAAAACATCTCCCATCGTGTTCAAAAGTTGCACGGATGTCTGCCAAGTGTTTGGCAGGAAGAAAAGAAAAGTTGTCCAAACAGCTTCCAATCGAATGTTCCTGTGATTGGAAAAGTCAGGAGAGTGCAAAGGTACTGTTTTTCTATCAGTTGGCAAGGTGCGCACACAATCCCAGTGTTGTACAGCTTGCTTCTTCACCTTCCCGAAGCTGCCGCTCTCGCCGGGCTGCCGGAGCCCACGAAGCGGCTTCTTCGCGCAAAGACGATTGTGCCGCTCACAGCGCTCTCCTTAGCGCGGCTTCTGCCGAAGACGCCCCGGCAGCGGCTCTTACCTCCGGAGAGCATCCTACCTTCCTCTTTAGCTCCTCTTCTCATCTACACTCGGCAAA